>NC_090739.1:110481730-110484230 GCF_036898095.1 Palaemon carinicauda | reverse complement strand
AAAATTATTTTACTTCAATATGTTAGGAATACTTTTGTAAGTCGAGTTTCACCACCTAAAGATTAATATTGATCACCATAAAGAAAAACAAGTCGACTCAAACTTCAAAAACTTGACTTTTTATGTAGAAAGATCAATCAATTTCTGTGGATAAAAAGGTTTTACCTGTTTGTAATTCATCCCTGAGACCAATTTTGAGATTATAATGAATCACTTTCTAATATCTCTCTCTCTCTCTCTCTCTCTCTCTCTCTCTCTCTCTCTCTCTCTCTCTCTCTCTCTCTCTCTCTCTCTCTCTCTCTCTCTCTCTCTCTATATATATATATATATGTTATGTTATTCTGCTAGATTCTTCTTTCTAGTGATTTGGCTGCCTATAAGATTTTCACGCAACAGGGAATTCACACACACATGCGCACACACACACACGCACTTACACACACACACACACACACACACACACACACATATATATATATATATATATATATATATATATATATATATATATATATAAATATATATATATATAAATATATAATATATATACGTATATATATATATATATAGATATATATATGTATATATATATATATATATATATATATATATATATATATATATATATATAATATATATTTACACACACACACACACACATATATATATATATATATATATATATATATATATATTTACACACACACACATATATATATATACAATATATATATATATATATATATATATATATATATATATAATATATATATATATATATATATATATATATATATATATATATATATATATATATATATATAAATATTATTTTTCAGGACATTGGATTAGGGAAATTATTCTTCTGAATAATACAATTTGCTTCCGTCTTGCACTTACTATATATTACTGAATCAATATAAACGTCTGAGCATGTAGTGATATAATTCCTTATTTTCATTCTAATGATTTTTAAATCTTCTTTTTGCTGCTGATTCTGCTGTTTATATTGTTGTTTGATTGGCGTTGGTGTCATCTGTTTGTGGTAAAGAGAATTGTTTTTCTACCATAGGCATGTTGGTGAGACATTATTAATCGGGAATTATAAAGATACTGTAACGAAGAGAGCTCTAATAATAATAATAATAATAATAATAATAATAATAATAATAATAATAATAATAATAATAATAATAATAACAATAATAATAATAATAATAATAATAATAATTATAATTATAATAATAGTATTCAGTGAAGTGCGGATTAAAATATTCATATTTTTTCCAAATGCAACATATCTATCTTATTGGTAATGAAAAACATTTAAACAGGCACAATCTCAAACTTGAAAATACGGAGCAAATTATCTAACATACCGACCACACTGCATAATTACTTGAGGTTGGCCATAGGCAACTGCTTAGTACATAAATTGCCTTTCTTTTATGTTCTTGTGAATCTGAGATCATAATATCTACGGCAAACATCGTCATGTAATACTACATCTTTATCACGTTTAGCGTTCAATTTAAATTACATTACATTAAATAGCATTAGAATTAGTTTGTGTCGTGAAAATTTTTATGATGTTGATGGTAGTAAAAACAATACTCTTTATATCAAAATGGATATATATTTACTCAGCTTTAGAAAAAATGTATAAAAAGAAATGTGAAACCTGTTATGATGTGGATGGTCATAAAACAATACTTCTCATATCATAATGAATATATATTTACACAGCTTTAGAAAAATATGTATAAAAAGAAGCGTGAAAAATGTTCTGATGTGGATGGTCATAAGAATAATACTTCTTTTATCATAGTCAATATAAATTCACTGAGCTCTAGAAGAAAAAAAAAATTATAAAATAAGTGTGCAAATTATTCTGATGTGAATGGTTATAATAACAATACTTTTTTATATGAAAATGAATATAATTTTACACAGCTCTATGAAAAAATGTATAAAAACAAATGTGTGAAAACTGTTCTGATGTTGATGGTCATAATAATGATTCTTTTTATATCAAAATGAATATGAATTCACTCTGCATTTAATACCACTTGATGGCAAGCAATGGTTTATTATTCCTTCAGGTGCCCATTCGGCTGATAAATAACAAAGAAACGATTAATTGATATTACAAAAACTATTTTCTCATCGATGTCATATTCAACAATTTCATCTACCCATAGATATTGTTAATTTTGTATTGTTATGTTATGTAATGGTTTTCTACCTTTTCACCAAACGGAGAAATATTACATAAAACCCAAATTAAAATGTTTTGAGTAAATAAGAATTCCTGGTATACATGCTCGTAACCAATGCATTTAAAACATCGAAGTTCGCATACAATTAAATTCGGACATATGCTTATGACTGAAAAATTCCAAATATAAATGTTCGTGTTCAATATACTATATTCATAAACATTCCTGAGCAATATAGATAAGGAGAAGGGTTTAGAGCACTACCACACACCTGACTTTCA
>NC_090739.1:110464230-110471730 GCF_036898095.1 Palaemon carinicauda | reverse complement strand
TATATATATATATATATATATATATATATATATATACATATATATAAGAATGAATAATTTAATTTTCCGGAGAGAGAGAGAGAGAGAGAGAGAGAGAGAGAGAGAGAGAGAGAGAGAGAGAGAGAGAGAGAGAGAGAGAGAGAGATTACATATTGAGAACATATGACATATAAAAAACATAAAATTTATCACAGACACTTTATTCATATCAACTGCAATAAAATATAAGTAATCTTGATGTGCAGACAAAAAGAGAAAATTGCCCGAAATGTTGAAGGCCTGCCTTTCCTTGGAAGCATCTGAAACATACAGCCTCAGACATTTCGTCTCTATTTCTCTCCCTTCGTCTTCAAACTTCTTTCTGTTTCTCCTTCGTGATTCTTGGCTTTCTAAACCTTGCATTTTGATGCATTTCTTTTGCGGATAGAGTTTCAGGCGGTGAAGAAACCAAGACGAAGAAGCTTTTCTTAATGAAAACGAAAAGGATCTAATCTGTTTTATAGTCTTTATCTAGTTTCTATTTTTCTATTACTCTATCCTTCTTCAAAAAGAGATTTTATTATTACATACATTGATATGGTTTACGTATACTTAAACTAAAACAGTAATAGCTTCTTAAACACCGGTTTACATTATTTCAATTTTTTTAAACGTAATTTGCCACTGACTATCTATCTATCTATCTATCTATCTATCTATATATACATACATATATATATATATATATATATATATATATATATGTATGTATATATATATATATATATATATATATATATATATATATATATATTTATATATATATATATATGTATATATATATATATAGTCTTGTAACGCTTTTATTTCGTCAGTAGTCTAGTATGATAGGACTAAGCTAGTACAAGATAAGAATTAATATATCTATATATAGCCCATGGCCACATCTCTATCAAGTCTTGTGAATATCTTCTATATAGAAAGCTTTATTTTTTAAGAATAAGCGCTCAATACCACGTGATAGGAAAACATTAATTTCAGCTTCATCAGATTTATCTCCTGATTTAAAGCTGAACTGTTAACTTTGTGGTTCAATTAAATCAAAAAGGTATTTTTCCTAAGAAGAAATTTGAACCATTAAAAGCCATTAAAGATTAATCTTTCTCCAAGAAAATCTGCCTGCCATTCTTCTTATGATCTTGGGTTGCAACAGTTGGTCCATTCATAGGAGGAGGAGGAGGAGGAGGAGGGGGATTATGGAAGAGAAGTAGACAGGCGAGATAATGTACTCCATAAACGTTTGAGGGCTATCAGAAATCTGTAAAAATTCAATACGTAAAAGAGGATTTCACACCAAGATATGCGATGAGAAAAGGCAATAGTATAGAAATGTTCACAATCTTTATTTGTTGTTCTGATTTGTTAGATGTTTGTCAGGAAACATCACTACTTATACAGGCTAACAAATTGCAATTAGCGATATGATCATAATTATTAGTTATATAGTAGATCTTATTGGGAAAGGAAATTATTGTTGGAATTCTGCGTAATTGTCATAACCCAAATAATTTGATATACTTACCAATTAGATGCTAATATACCAAAAATAACTGAAAGAAAATAAACAGACTATTAGACATTGAAATGCACTGTTCATTAGACATGAAAACTATAAATGATCGTATTATGTTATTAACAAAATATTTTGCTGAAGCACACTGGAACCATTTGGTAAATTCAATACATTAGGTCAGATAGGTTAAAGAAGTATGCCCGTCATCAATAAGTGATGGAATTAAACTGTCAGGTTAAACACAATGAATCAGTAACACTACATGGAACCAATTACTCATACTGAGCCCCTTCATTCCGTAAGATATCAATAGACATAAGAATAAAGGAGTAAATATTCCGTGTATTGTATTCATACCTCCAATTATGACTCGCAAAGCCTTTGGCTCACATTGAAAGCCATCTTCTCCCACCTGGCAACTAAGGCTGCAGCACAGCCCGCCAAAAGCTGCCTTTCAAAAGCTAATGAAGTTAACGCATCGTTTCACTTCATAGTTTTCAGAGAAGGATTTTTGTTTTTGTGGATCAGAGAAGAAACTATCAGGATTTGATTGGTGCTTCATTTGAGAGGTATCATTTCTGTTAGTGAAATATTCTATTTTTGTTATAAATCTGAGAAAAAAATTGTGAAAATTTTCTTTACTGCGTTACGTAGATTTAACGCAGAAAAAACATTCTGGAAAATAAATGATATGATTTTTTCTTATTCGATATATATATATATATATATATATATATATATATATATATATATATATATATACATATATATATATATATATATATATATATATATATATATATATATATATATATATATGTATGTATGTATGTATGTATGTATATATGTATATATAATTATATATATACAATTACATATATATACGTATATATATATGTATATATACATATATACAGTATATATATATGTATATATATATATATATATATATACATATATACAATATATATATATATATATATATATATATATATATATATATATATAATATATATATATATATATATATATATACATGCGTTCTACTTTATATGAATTATGATGCAAAAATATTCGTAATAAAGTAGCGTTTAAGGAATAAGTAAAATAAAGTGGACTATAAATAAAAAAAAAACCCTATCTGCTTCAAGTTCATTCTAGGTGACCCCTTTGGGCTCTTGGTCACCTTTGCAAGATCTGACCAAACCCACTATGGTTCACTTCTTGGATTCTAATACACATTTTCTCTTCAAAAATTTAAATTTCTTTTGAAAGAAACATCGATACTTTTTAGTGGAATTTTTTATTACTTCAAACAGCATTCTTCATTCTTAACTAAAATTACCAAAAATCCTCTGTTCACTTCTTCATTAATTCTGCTTATGTGATTTAAGGACCATTTGCAATTAATTGTGTCTCTCTAGTGGCGCTTTATCCCCGTATAGCATAAACAATAATATTCATTACTATTATTTCTGTCGTCTTAAGACTAATAATGACAGTAAATTTGATAGAAAATTAATGAGTGTCTCACTGCACTATTCAACAGATTCATAATTCCAAATCCACGAGATATAATATGGATATTGCATCTTTGTACGTAAAATACATGTAAGAATGCTTTCATACTGAAAACAGTACTATCAATGTATTTTATTTGAATACTAATAATATTTTGGGGTGTTTTTTTTTTTACATAGTTTTGAAGAAATTATAAAGAAGTCAAAATAAAATCGACAGTTAAAGAATTGTGAATATAAGTTCTAGGATAAACTTTTCGACTATAGTCTATTTTTTATAGCTGTGCATATTTGCACCCACTCACAGGGGTGCCCTTTTAGCTCGGAAAGGTTCCTGATACCTGATTGGTCGGAAGTATTTTTGTCCGAACACCGTCATTGTTCTCGAATAATCACCAAGTAATGTGAATCGAAACTTATTTATTAACCTATATTTCTCCATCAGATATATCTTTTGTCAATAAACAATGTGAAAGAATAAATATATTATAAAGAATCGTCTTGGTAAGTCTAAATTTAATAACACAATCCGCCGAAGTCAACGACAGCAGCTTGTTTTCGGATGCACGCTTTGTAATTTTGTAATTTTTCACATATTTTAACGCAAATTGGGATAAATTATACTCAGCATAAGTTAAACATGTTATTATAAACTTTCTTTGAATACCAGAATTTACCAAAATCATGGAATTAATAAAACCCGATATTTGTGAAAACTTATGGGGAGGTAAAAGAACAGCCTGGCGGGAAAACGATGCCTTCTGACTTGTATACGCAGTTTTTTTTTCTTTCGTAATATAGTTCGGCCTATTCCTTTCAGTTTAAATAGTCTTGCATTGTCTCTCCTCGTATTATTTTGCTTATTATTTTCCCACATTCTTGTTCCTTACCTAATATCTATCTATTTTCCCGATATCACTTCTTTCATAAATGGGATATCCACACTACGATTCCTTATTTCTTATCCTCTGTCGAAAGTGATGGCTTGAAGGGAAGCGCGTGCTAGTCTCATTAAAATAGTGTAGAGGCGAGAATAAAGAGAAAATACTATGCTTAATTTCAGGTTTACAGAATAGGTTATACTTTCTGCACGGCATAAAATTTATGTTGTTATTATTATTTACATGCTTACTGACGTAAGGTACAAAACATAAGGAATCGTAGTGCGGATATCACATAGGCCTATATGAAAGAAGGGATATCGGGGAAAATAGATGGATATTATGTGAGGAACAGGAATGTGGGAAAATACTAAGCAAAATAATACGAAGAGAGACAATGCAAGACTATTTAAACTGAAAGGAATAGGCCGAACTATATTGCGAAATAAAAAAAAAAAAAACTGCGTCTACAAGTCAGAAGGGATCGTTTCCCCGCCCGGCCGCTACAGGCTGTTCTTTTACCTCCCCATAAGTTTTCACAAATATCGGGTTTTATTAATTCCATGATTTTGGTAAATTCTGATATTCAAAGAAAGTTTATAATAACATGTTTAACTTATGCTGAGTATAATTTATCCCAATTTGCGTTAAAATATGTGAAAAATTACAAAATTACAAAGCGTGCATCCGAAAACAAGCTGCTGTCGTTAACTTCGGCGGATTGTATTATTAAATTTAGACTAACCAAGACGATTCTTTATAATATATTTATTCTTTCACATTGTTTATTGACAAAAGATATATCTGATGGAGAAATATAGGTTAATAAATAAGTTTCGATTCACATTACTTGGTGATTATTCGAGAACAATGAAGGTGTGCGGACAAAAATACTTCCGACCAATCAGGTATCAGGAACTTTTCTGAGCTAAAAGGGCACCCCTGTGAGTGGGTGCAAATATGCACAGCTATAAAAAATAGACTATAGTATTATGTCTTTTGTCACGTGAATTGGACATTTTGCTTGACCGTGACCTTGACCTTTGACTTTTACCTTCAAAAATTTATTCTTCCCTAGCTTTTTACATAACCATTAATCCATGCAAATCTTATTATTCTATAATTAAAGTTGTGGCCATAAAGCTGTTCACAAAGACACACACACAAACGCACAAACAGGGGCGAAAACCTAACCTTCCAACTTGGTTGTCGGAGGTAATAATAATAATAATAATAATAATAATAAGTGTTTATAATCAAGCACGGATCCAGTAATTTCAAAAAGGGGGTGTGTAGGTCGAAAAACATGAACAAAGCAGCTTGGAACCCGGCGGGTGTGGGTGATATAAGGTCTCTCCTCCCTGCAGAAGCTGGCGCAATCTTAAGCTATTTTAGAGCTATTATTCAGGTTTTTTTTTTTTTTTTTAAATCCTTTATACCTTACAATTGAATATTATAGGCTGAAAATACATTATTCAATAACAGCATCCCGTTAGTAATCTCTACAATTACTTTTAATAAATGACTATACTGTACATTCCCAGAAAACCTCATCAGGTTACTATATTAAGTTAATCATTGTGCGCCTGCATCCTTCCGTTAAACTAACTACTACCAGTTATCAACTCCTCGAATTGTTATTAGTCCCCCTACCACTTCTTCCAACTTGATTCATAACAGAAACACAATCTCTTCATCTTCAGTTCATATAGTGAATTTTTATTACATGAGAGAGAGAGAGAGAGAGAGAGAGAGAGAGAGAGAGAGAGAGAGAGAGAGAGAGAGAGAGAGAGAGAGAGAGAGAGAGAGGATGATTTCAATCTTCAAGATCTCTCCTACTTCATTCTTCTTGTTGAAACAATTGAACGGAAAATGTTATATATATATATATATATATATATATATATATATATATATATATATATATATATATATATATATATATATATATATATATATATATATATATATATATATCAACAACAACTGCACCCATTTCAAGTCCACTGCAGGACAAAGGCCTCAGGCATGTCTGTGGTTTGACTAATTTTCCTCACCACGCCAGTCAGGGCGGATTGATGATAATGGAAGATTTTCGTCTAATCGTTCTCAGCAAACCAACCTATAATGGATGGCCCTGACTCTGAGTTGATTCCCACTCTGTTGCATTTACCCTTGTCTATCGCGCATAATGACTGATTATGATTGTTTTTTTTTTTTTGTTTTTTTAGGAAAGGGCTGTATATGAAAGTATCACTAACACACGTGACTTTCATGCTTTCAACCATAAACAGTATATGTTATCAAACTAACTCTGACTCAAGAAAATTTCAAGGGGAAATTCCTTTTCAATTAAAATAGCAATGCATAAGAGTCAATACAAAAAGAAAATAAACTTAAACCACTTGTCCATTGAAAGGGATAAGAGTTCATCCAGACTTGACTGCGCATATTTTTGACAATATTTTGTAATTAGAATGGTTTTGACACTAATACTCGTGAATAAATTGAGTTTACTTTCAAATGTTGAATCATAAATAGTTCTTAAAGTCTGAGCAAAACAACTGCTGTATTTCTATTCAAAATAACTTAATAAAGGATGAAACATGAAAGTAAAGATAACTGACAAAATAAATATTTTTTCCACCCATATGCCGAGTTTAAAAGTCAAACTTTTTTCCCATGGAAGGCACCCCCACCCCCCACCCCTTCTTGACCTGCTAGTGATAAGTCCCTTGTATATGTTCTGTTACTTCGTAAAAACTTCCAAGACTGAAGAAAGCACAGCATCCTTTGGAGAGAAATTATCCCCAATTATAATCAACATGAGTACCTCAAGCTGTTCATAAAGTAAAACGAATGCATAAAAAGAAAAAAGAATGTTATTTTAATTCTAAATGAATAGTGTTCACCAAAGACATCTATGAAACCGACAAGTTCCGTAAATCACAGATTTTACAGCGCAAAGTCAACAAACCAAATAAAATCTCACTTACGTAACACTGAAACACTTCATCTGACATTCCTTCTAAGTTTAAGAAAGTGAACTCTCGGAAACTCTATCTTACAACTCAAGAAGAACTATCACTCGAGATAAGTGTGAAGATGAAGCGACAAAAAGACTCTTGGGGTGGGGTTTGAAGTTCTTGGGGTCGGGAGTTTCAATATCTTCGGGATGCAGTTGAGCTTGTACTTCTGGGAAAACACTGGAAAGTTTACGACACGCGATGGAAGAGACCTTATGTAAAGTTGTTCTTACTTCTGCTTGCCCATATCGACACCAAAGGATGGTATTTGTTTTCATTTGCAGAACCATTAAAAAAAATGACCATATTTGAAAAATATATCAGCAATATAAGCTTTTGAGCAGAAGTGACTGCAGAGTCAGTAAACAAAGTGACCATATTTAAGAAACAAATCTACAATATAAGCCCTTGAAAAAGAACAATTGTATTCACGCAAAAATCGTAAATTTGCTTTGCTCTAATATTTATGTAATAAAACTTATAATAATTCCTTTTAGATAATATACGATAAGGATATGCGT
>NC_090739.1:110449230-110456730 GCF_036898095.1 Palaemon carinicauda | reverse complement strand
ATAATAATAATAATAATATGCGGCCCCGAGACTATATAACAAGATCCCACGAAACACTCGAATGATTGAAGACATTAAGGCTTTCAAGAGGAAACTGAAGACTTTCTTATTTCATGAGTCTTTTGACAGTGACAATAAATGAACAATATGTGATATGAAATGTTAAATACTCTGAACGAACAAGGTAAAACGACAGTGGAGGTCCTATAGAGAGTGGGGTTCCCCTGCTGTATGGGACCGGAAAAGCAGCCATCAAAGTAAAGTAAAGTAAAGTAATAATAATAATAATAATAATAATGATAATAATAATAATAATAATAATAATAATAATAATAACAAAACAACAATACCAACAACAGCAACAATAAAATAATGATAATATTAATGAAAATAGTTATATTAATCATAAAGACAACGATATCTTTTGTCACTGGATTTTAAAAGTTGCCACAACGATAAACCACATATAAAAAAAAATAAAAGATAAAAAATCGTCTTTGTGAAGTCACCAGAAAATTCATTGCCAAATGTTTGTGGAAGAATAATAGTGATATGTGTTCCCTTTTTCCCTTCCAGGGGTGGATTTATTTAAAAGTTCCAGAAATAGAACATTCATTGTGTGAATATTTTTTCCTTGCAATACTTTTACAAACAGAGTTTTTAACAGTTTTATCTTCATCATTTTAAGTTGCTGTTTCTCTATTGGATTTTCGTTTGATAGTTTTTTTGTTTATGGTGTCCTCTCTTTTCTCTCTCTCTCTCTCTCTCTCTCTCTCTCTCTCTCTCTCTCTCTCTCTCTCTCTCTCTCTCTCTTTTGCTTCCTGGAACTGATAATTATTTGATGTTTGCTGGAAATCATACCATATTTTATCTGATACGGTTTACTTTCTTGTGAAGTGCGTTTGATATGTACAAATTCGTAGATGAAAGACATTGTGCGCAATTGGATAGAATATTTATCTACAAAATGCGTTTCATGAAAAAAATAAAATTGCAAATAATTCAGATAAACAAATGCAGACACTTTCAATTAACATTTAAGAGAGTTACAGACATTCCAAAAGGTTCCTTCCCCACAAAAAAAGATGAGAGTAATACTAAAGAATATATATGCACATTTCAGATGATGGTGTAGTGCTATAAAAAACCTGCTATTCATCTTGATTTGTATCGAGGGATGAGACACTACTAAAGATTTAAGGATCAGAAAGTTTTACTCTCACAAATGTGAGAAAAGTAATTCAGCATATCCACGGGAATATTGCATTTCAGACCGTTTGGCCTTTGTTGGGACACAAACATAAGAATGCCCCATAACCCAAAGTTCCCACCTAACAACCTACGAGCCGTATCAGTACCTACTTACTTGCAGGGGTACTAGGCCTCTTCTCAACGCCCCCCTTAGACTCCAATATCCTTCACTCACTCGAAGATTAAGTCTCAACCTTGTGTTTGCTTCCCAACCGGCTTCACTCTTGAATTGCAAACCTAGCTTCACATTATCGTATTTCAGACCAAGGTAAACAGCAGCTTAAACGACAACTTCCCAAAAAATAAAATCGATTTGACAATTAATAAGAAAGTTTACCCCTGTCCTATCGTACTACATTCATCCCTGCATTTTTTGCATGTATAATATAAATGGACAACATTATTCATATCGATAAGGGAAAGCATATCTATTATTATTATTATTATTATTATTATTATAATTATTATTATTATTATTATTGTTGTTGTTGTTGTTGTTGTTGTTGTTGTTGTTACCTTTGACTTATTTCTTAAACGTAAAAATCCATATCGATCAGTTACAAAATATCACTAACATCCACTGCTTGAAAAAAAAAATATAACGAATGAAAACTAAATATAAAACCAGGATACAAGAGCCAAACAAAAACGAAAATATGACAAAAGGACAAAAGGAATAGTGTCTTACCCTAATCCAAAATAATATCCCTCCTTACATCAACGGAATGATAAAAGTTCTTCATGGGCACCTGTGTCTTTTTATTTTCTGGAAATGCTATAATATAAAGGACTGGAAGTCTGTATTCAAGTCTTGATGTAAAGAGTTCGAGTTTTCCTTTGCATACAATGTAAAAAGAGACCAGGTGGAGAAAAGATGGAGTTCGGTTCCTGATTATTAAAAGCGTAAGAGTGATACAATTCGGAAATGTGTTTATTGAAATTTATGGAAATGTTGCTTTTACATATAACATTACACATATCCTTTTATCTAAATTGTATGAAGGAACGAATTATTTGAACACACTCAATCAAAGAAAATTGCACAAAATAACATAATTAATATAACAAATATTTATGGCTCCATTTATTTGACTATTTAAACTGGGTTATAATCCTTAATAAATAACAACCCCATGAATCCATTACGTTTAATTTGTATTGAAACATTTTTTTTTTTACTTAATAAGAAAACAGAAAATATCTTTACGTGAAATCTTTCTATTTGGCTATTCCCATTTTGAAATACCATTTAGTTTTTTGTCTTCTTTATCATACAATTAATATCACCTCTGCTTTCTATCATTTGTCTTCTTTTGAATTAAAAATCCGGATACTTTGATATAATGGTAAAATAACATAATTAAACGCATTAACTGTTCCGTACTTTATTTTCCCCAAAAGATTATATATATATATATATATATATATATATATATATATATATATATATATATATATATATATATATATATATATATATATATATATATATAATATATACAGTATATGGGCTGAACATATAATGAAAATGACAGATATAAGGTGAACAAAAAGAGATAGCAAAAGAAGCATATGTAAATGTGCGTAGAATACCTAACATTTTAAAGATATTACTTCTAGGCTATAAGATCACAATTATAAGCAATTTGAATGAATGAAACGCGAACAATCAGTGTTTTCAACGAAACCCTGTATTCACCTATCATTTGAAGTATGTAACCTTTGAAACACACACACGCAGACACACAAATACACACACACACACACACACACACACACACATATATATATATATATATATATATATATATATATATATATATATATATATATATATATATATATATATTTATGTGTGTGAGAGTATGTTTGCGCGCGCACGCGTGTTTTTATGTATGTGTGTGATAATCACGTTGTTATTTTTCCCCATTATTCTCTATTTTTGTGTTACATGGTATGAGAAAAAAATATCGCTAAATGATATTTATTTGTAATTCTTAAGGTTCCAACAATATACGATTTTAGTTGATATATGATTACACATACTATTCTAATGGTTCGTTTCAATTGATGGTTAAACTGGTTTACTTATATGATAATTAAAACAGAAATTGTCCTTTCATTATTTATCAAAACATGACTAGTTTAGATTAACAGAACCATGTAATGATACCAAGTTATTTCAAATACATTCGTAATCTTTTAAATATATTGTCCTCATATGACTTTTTTATTTTTTTGTCTGTTCAAAACAAAATAAATTTTTTTACGATCAAAGTATCCTCTTGAATCAGTTTATGTACATGTACGTTCATCAGCAAATATAAGCTAAATAAAATAATCTTTAGGATATCGTCTCTAAACGGGAATAAAAAAGTGACGTCTTCCTCGGATATCTAAAGATGTTTGTAGCTTTGGTACTTAAATCTTGGCAAATTGGTTCTCCTGAAATTACCTGGCGAAACATCCATGAAATCGCCAGACAACCTTCGCTAAGTTTCCTCGAACGAGACTTGTTTTATAGTTGTTCTTAAAAGTTAATTAATAACTGTTTCAGAATATTTCTGTAGATTTATTTTTTATGGAATTTTTATCAAATATCATTTCTTATAATTAATTGTAATTAATAAAGATTATACCTTTAGTATGTGTCTCATATTTATAAATAAGGTAATAAACAAGATTATTGAAAAGTAAAAGAGTTTGAGGTCGGTTTTGATCAAGATAAAAAAGAAAAAATATATACTTTTTTTAAATCTATTCCAAATATTGAGAATATGTGCCCTATAATAGCTTGTTTATATAATTTGGTCAAGAGAACTATCACACACGTTCAATATATATATATATATATATATATATATATATATATATATATATATATATATATATATATATATATATATCTTTCCGGTCATGCTAGTTCTCCCCATCCCACAGGTAGGGGGGAGAGGACTAGTCATACCCCAGCGAGAGTGAAGTGCGTGCATGTAATAATAATAATAATAATAATAATAATAATAATAATAATAATAATAATAATAATTCCTTTATTCCACAAAACAATGGGTTTTCTGTTACATAGAAAATATATTTACATTAAAAGGTTCTTACATAGTAATTACATCTAGGATGGCATTGCACTACGTTTCAAAATTCATAAATTTTGTGTGTGCATACCCATCTCATTATTTAACCGTTATTTGTTTACGGGTGGCGTATACTAGCAACAATAGATTTGATATAGAAAGAATAGAACCCAACACCTGGTAATGATCAAATATAAATTTCAATGTTTTTCTGAAGCACTATCTATTTGTCCTTGATTGGAACTTCCGGTTCAAAACGCAATTACACTATTCTTTTTTTCCTTCGCTGCAGAGAGCAGCAATTACACTACAAATTCATTCGAAGCCGGGAACAATGCGCTGTTGAATTGATGTTAGTCTCTAGCGAACAATTTATTTTCTGTTGACCTTTTCGCTTCCCTAGTTTTTACCGTCGTTGAATTTCAATGTTAGAAAACGGGTTAATATATTACTAACAAAGTTATCATGGTAGTTAATTGAACCATGTTAGAACAAACTATATATGGTTTGGGCTAGCTCTGTCCTTGACGGATGGCAAGTCGATGTTTGACCAATTATTCTCTTGTTTACCTTATACGGTCAAATGAGACCTTTTCATGTATACCTTATAGTTTAGTTCATAAGAAACTGGGATCTGTGCTGAATCCTTTTACCATATCTAACAGGTCAAAAATCGTCTATTGCAGTTGAAACTTCAGTATACAATTTCCATATCGTAACATTCTACCTAATTCATTTGCGACACAATTCTATATTTTTTTTTTCCAAGTGATTACCCTAAATCATGTCTTCTATATGTGACATCCATTGTATAGGATTTCCCGTAAAACAAAGGAAAATAATTGAAATTTCTAAATAAAGAATTAGAGTGGTAAACAATAGCAAATGGTGTTAATACCTATAACACAACACCATACGTTCAAGATTTAAAGAACAAAATATCAATAGAGAATGTATGGTTTGATTTTGTTTAAAGAACTGTAAGTAGTCAGAGCTTTTCATGTGGTATAAAATAAGATTAAAAAGTATTTTTTTACACTCAATAAAAGTATAAACATAAAATCCAAAACTCTGGACACGAGCTGCAAAAGGGCTTGGGAAATTCTGCGGTATTTGCGTTTTAGTGTTCTCACACGCGACCCTTGTTCCCACGCCTTTGCTTTGCTGGGGTAAACTTTTTAGAAGGGAAAATTTGATATAAATTGTTATTACACAGGGGAGTCAATAAAAAATAAAGAACACACATATATATTATGATTTATATGTATAACGTGTGTGTGATATATATATATATATATATATATATATATATATATATATATATATATATATATATATATATATATATATATATATATATATGTATGTATATATATATACACACACACGCGCACTCACACACACATACATATATATACATATATATATATATAAATATATATATAAATATAATATATATATATATATATATATATATATATATATATATATATATATATTCATGTATATACCGAATGTATATTTAATTGCTTACCAGATTGCATAAAATATCACACTAGGTTGGGGTGAATATAAATAGAAAAAAGACAGAGATGACGAGAACAGAGTATGCAATGGAAGATGAAATATCATTGGAAGGAGAAAGGATTAATGATGCAGAATCATTTAAGTATTTAGGAACTATGGTCTCCAATACAGGGTCTTTAGAATCAGAGTTTAGTGAAATATTGAAAAAAGCAAATCAGACAATGGCTAGGATAAGAAAAAATTGGAAATCAAATCACCTGGAATTTCATATAAAAATCAGTCTATATATTAGTTTAGTGTGATCGGGGTTGCTCAATGGACATGAGTCATGTTATGACAATGAAACAATCGACAATAGATTTAGTAGAGTTGAGAACAAAGCCCTCAGAAGAATATTGGGAGTTAAATGGCAGGACAGGATTAGAATTGAAACTATAAGAGAGATTACTCGACTGCCCTATGTGGATGAGGTCATGATGAGGGGTAGATTTAGATGGTTTGTACATGCTCTTCACCAAACGTTTAGCTGGGCTCCAAAAGGCACTAGAAGAATTGGAAGACCCAGACCTACATGGCTGAGGACTATAAAGCGTGAAGTAGGAGATGATGAATGGAGAAGTATTGAATTAAAAGCCCAAGGTAGAGACGACTGGCGAAGGAGATAATGATGATGATATCTATTTGTACATATACATTAAAAACTAAAATAAATATGATAAATAACTTTTAGCATTAATCTAAAATTATAAGGATTACTTTACCTCGCGAAAACATAAAAATGTAAGAAAAACTAAGAGTGATTAAAAAAGGAAACGATAGTAATGTGTTAAACAAAAGCTAATTTTATTTAGAAGGAAATTCTAATGTTAGTATTTACAGAAGCTTACAGCAAATAAAAGAAAATCAACAGTAACCCAACCCATTCATTAAAAACAATCAATCTCAAAACATTATTTCTTTTCCTTAATAATAATGGTATTATCAATAATGCAGATAATAGTAATAATAGTAATAGCCAACAATATATTATTGTTTTTATTATTATTATTATTATTATTATTATTATTATTATTATTATTATTATTATTATTAACTAAGCAACAACCCCAGTTGGAAAAGCAGGATGCTCCCAAGGGCTCCAACAGGAAAAAATAGCTGAATTCACTTGCAGGCCTCAAGATTGCTACGAGGATAAATAGCTGAGGAATAGATATATGGGAATTTACCTATAGTTCTCATTTTTTTTTTCGATGACCAAAATAATTAATGTCTTTTTCAACAAGTGGACAAATACGTTTTCCAGTTTTTCTTGTATAAGATATTGCTCCTATCTCGCACTAAATGTAAATTTCAGAAACAGAATATTATCTCGTTGAGCAATGGTTCCAAATTTTTTTTTCAGGTTGGGGGCCCCTTGGCTTTCAAATGGATTCCTTGTCCCCACTCCTTATTCCATTTGAAATACGTAACAGACCTATGCATTCGTTTATAATTCTACTGTCAAATCACTATCTATAAACGACATATGAGCTTCTTTGCCTTAGTGTTTATGATATGTTTTGTCATTAAGTCTTTGCAAAAAGCAAAGGAAAAAAGTTAGCTATTATTGCTTAAATACTCCTAATTCCACCCA
>NC_090739.1:110431730-110441730 GCF_036898095.1 Palaemon carinicauda | reverse complement strand
GTAAGGTGGTTAATATTCTGTATATCTTTCAAATCTCGTCGTAAATAATCACAATTATTTTCACTTGTATTCCATATTAACGAGGATTATAATTACTTGGGTTGATACTGAACAGCTGTCTAATCTAATAACTTCTTAAAAATGTTATATAAAAATCTCTGTAATCTTCATGTTCTGTTTTATGCAGTTTACTAAAAGAATTAACATAAATGTAAATTATGAAGCAATCAAGCATTTCATTTCCATAGGGAACATAAATTTAATTGATATTGTACTGTACTAGATTTATTTCCTCTAAAACTATGAAAGAGTGCCATATGTGGATGACAGCATGATGAGTGGTAGATGGAGATGGGTTGGACATGTTCTTCGCACTCCCGAAGAGAGATTAGCTCACCAAACGTTTAGCTGGGCTCCACAAGGCACTAGAAGAGTTGGAAGACCTAGGCCTACAAGGCTGAGGACTATCAAGCATAAAGTAGGAGATGATGAATGGAGAAGTGTTGAACTAAAAGCTTCTTAAGATAGAGACAACTGGCGAAATCTAACCGAGGCCCTTTGCGTCAATAGGCGTATGAGGAGATGATGACGAATAGAGGTTGCAATTTCACGCCGATGCACATACAAAATCACATACACTCAGCGGTGAAAGATGTACTTCATAAATGTAATAAATGGTTTGCTCATGGGAATTCTCTTTGTAAATTGGCATCGTAACTATTTCACTTATATAGTGAATGTCCAATACTTAAAATTCTCAGTTGGAATTCTGTTGCTCGGGGAAGGCTTTACGCTTGTTTCATAGATTGTATCGAAGTTGTCATACCGTTTATTGGGCATGAAAAGCAAAGAGAATAATCAGTAGGGAATTTAAGTCAGGAACTTTAAAATCTTTAGTTATTTTTTCATTTCTATTTATTATACATTATAAGAAATAAATATGTAATGGTGCGGAGGTAGCAGCAGTAGGGGATTCAGCATTATGAAGCTTCATCTGTGGTGGATAATGTGGGAGGTTGGGCTGTGGCACCCTAGCAGTACCAGCTGAACTTGGCTGAGTCCCTGGTTAGGCTGGAGGAACGTAGAGAGTAGAGGTCCCCTTTTTGTTTTGTTTCTTTGTTGATGTCGGCTACCCCCCAAAATTGGGGGAAGTGCCTTGGTATATGGATGGATGGGCGTTGAATGAGCATAGGGCACTAGTCAAAATATTGCCTCAACAATAAATTAAAAGGGTTCAACTGAATGCAATATAGAAAGTACTATTTTTTCTATATTATAATTATTAATCTACCATAACTTTTATATAGCTGAATATGACTTTAATCTCAAATGAGCATATAAGATTAGGTGAAACATAGTCTCAAAACATGAGGTTGCTGTAGCCTGATTGGTAACGTCTCTGCCTGCTATTTGTCAGTCAGGGGTTCGAGTCCCGCTTAGACTCGTTAGTGCCTTTGTCGTCTTCAACCTTACAATCCTTGTGAGAAAGGTTTGGGGGTTTGGAGAGCCTTTAGGTCTGCTGAGTCATCAGCAGCCATTGCCTGGCCGTCCCTGGTCCTAGCTTGGGTGGAGAGGGGGCTTGGGCGCTGATCACAGAATATATGGTCAGTCTCTAGGGCATTGTGCTGCTTGCTAAGGCAATGTCACTGTCCCCTGCCTCTGCCATTCATTAGCAACCTAACCTTTAAGAGGGAAGTATTTATAATGACAGCATATTCAATTAAGAAAGTCCCAAATAATAATCAATAAACTAGTATACCTTCAACGCAATTCTAAATCAATTTACAAAAATCTCTAGAAAATCCCAAAGGAAATTAAACAGTTGGCAAGAGATATGAAGGAAATAAGGGACAGGGAAATTAAAATATGAATAAAGAGATACAAAGAAAATTTTAAGGCTTTATTGTTTTAGTAAAGTAGCATATAGTAATAGGCTGATAAATTGCACTAAGATGCATAGCGAAATAAATTGAATACCGTCTACTAAACTCTTTAGCTTGAGACATAAAGGAGGTAAGCAAATCGAAATAAAGATTATCTCAAATATTTATGAAGTCTTTAATTAAAAAAAAAGAATTAATTTGACTGATTTTAATAGGGCAGACGGAAACAACTCCAAAATGCCATCTCTTGCAACGTTTTCAACATAAACGCAGGAAAAAAATAAATGTAAAGGGAAATTTCAAACTCGAAGACATTGTGAAAGAAAAAATATAAACGGTCTTGTGACATGTAACAAAAATGTATATACAATGAAAAATCCTCAACTCATGAACAAATTTAGATAAACAAAGAACAATTTTATCCAGTAATATCTAAGGCATAAAATATATTGGAAACCACTAAAATTAATAGATTATGTATATGGGATAAAAGTAATGTGAATTTAGATATATTTTTGAATACCCGAATTAAACGGAGTGTAATTCATATGCCATTGAAACAGTATTATTTCAGGAAAACTAATTTCCTGTGAACAAATGATCCTTTTTTTGATATCATCAACCCATTCATAATGTTGGAAGTCAAATTATATTTTTTTATAAGTCATTATATAATAAAGAACTCTCCATTTATATCATATAGCTTACAGTTGAATAATCTACTATCTTTTAAACTAAACTAAATTTATAATAACTATCAAATAGGCAATATTTTTTTTTATCTGAACAAACGTATCAATGTTACCAGGGACCAATTTTATCGAAATATGAATTGTTGTTTATCTGAGAGATAGATAAAGATAAAACTCACGAATGATGAAAGTTGGTTGTATGGTGCAAAACTTTGGTATAAAAAACAGATTCTGCCAAATGATATAGTGAGCAAGAACTTAGGAAGCTACAGTTTACTTTATCACGGGCTTCTTTGACTAAAAATTAAATATTAATGTACTTTTTTTGGCAATTCGAAACTACTGAAATGACTACAGTTGTTTCACAACATTCCTTCTCAATTGGTTTACCTTTTTAACGCAATGAAATTAAAAGACAGGTCAGTATACATGAGGTATCTAAGACGCAAGTAATTCAAGCTTTAGGTTTTCATTCCAAGAAATTTTCACTATAAAAACAATGGAGATTCCAGGTTTGAAACTCAGTTCGCAATAAAGCACCAGAGAATGGCGGATGACAGAATAAAAGCTTAAAAGATTCGACGAGTAAGTCAGAAGCCAGAAGGGGATGCGGGAAATAGAGTTACAGCTAAGTCAGAAGTGAACAAACGAAACATATGAAATATCAACAGCTATGTAGAGCTATTCATATCCTTCCCTCAATTTTACCTTGAGAGAGAGAGAGAGAGAGAGAGAGAGAGAGAGAGAGAGAGAGAGAGAGAGAGAGAGAGAGAGACTTATCCTGATCGAATTTCTACTGGTATCATACAATGATTGATAAAAATCAAATCTTATGTGATCTCGAATTATGTTTCGGGCAGTAATTTATTTTTCAAAATGAGATTTATATCATTATAAAACTTTTATTCAAATGATATAGAATTTTTACCGTTAAGTTTTTTGAGTCTTGGGTTTAACATTAAATATTTGCTGATGAACAAAGCGGACAAGTGTTTAAACAGCCGAAGTCTTGAATAGTAGAATGAAATAATTTGACCAAGAATCCCGAGATTCTCAAGATATTAGCCATATACTTTTAAAGTTACTATCATAGTCTCTACTTTGTAAAA
The DNA here is from genome assembly GCF_036898095.1 of Palaemon carinicauda. Taxonomy (NCBI): domain Eukaryota; kingdom Metazoa; phylum Arthropoda; class Malacostraca; order Decapoda; family Palaemonidae; genus Palaemon; species Palaemon carinicauda. The sequence goes on along the minus strand of NC_090739.1, from coordinate 110,438,046 downwards.
ATTGCTGACTCATTCCTTAATACTTCATTCCGGATGGTTTTGCCATAATGAAAATTCATGCCTATTTTGTGAAAAAAAAATGAAAGAAATTGGCAACTTTTGTGAATAAATTTAGGAGCAATTGGCAGCTTTGCATCCGGGCATGGAATCCATGATGACCTGTTTTCCAATTTGTCTCTCATGTCTCAATTCCAAATAGGGCTCATCAACATAGGCAATCATTACGGATTCTTTACCTTAGTTTAGCCAACATGGACACATTAGTGATATTTTTTCCTAGAGGGTTCAGATATTTTTCAGCAATGGATTGGCGCATTATTATTTTCATTTACAGGAATCATATTTTTGACATCATATTCTGCAAAAAGGTTTAGTATCCACTCGGGGTTAGAGGTAACATCCAAATATTTTTTTTTTTTTCCTGAATCAAAACAATTCACCTAAATGCTTATGGAGCTGTACACCTAATTGGTATTTTTCCTGTTTTAATAAAGAGATGATTTCTAATATCCAATTTTTTTTTTGTAAGTTAGCAAGAACATGTTCTTTTAACACTTGGAGAACTCGTATTGTTACCCCATCTTGGTAGCATTTGGGTAGAGCCCAATTTCCATAACTCCCGTATCTAAAGTTTTTTATGGTCTTTTGAAAAAACGTCTAAATAGTATCCTAAAAGTAATAAAATGTTCCCTAGGCCTTGGAGCATTTGATGTCATTCCTACAATATCCAATGCTGTAGAGAAATCCCTTGATTGTGATCAAGAAGTTCGTATGACTTGATTTGATTTTAGTTCAGCCTTTGACCTTTTTAATCTTATTCTCTTGTTTTGGCACTCAAACAGATGGGAGACGGTGGGTGTTTTCTTAGCATTAATATTGAATTTTAAAGTAATAGATTGCAATGAGTAGTCGCTGATGGACACTATAATGTGTATAGCAATTTAATATCTGGCGAATCCTAGCGTTGTGTTCTTGGCCCATTAGTTTTCATAATATGTACTCATGATATTTGGTTTGGCCTGGAAACAAGTTTGGTGCATATGCAGATGATGCTACTTAAATCCCACTCCTCAATATAGACCCGTTGTTACCGAATCTCATAATAGAGATGTAGCTAAAATTAGTGCAATCTATGGGGCATGAAATTGAACACTAACTAAATATGTTTCCTTAGCAATATACAAGTCCTTTAAAACTTATTGTGCCTTTTTATGCAAATTTATTTTTGAGAAACACATTCGGTCAGATTAATCTTTAATTGAACAATTGCACAATATATATACTGTATATATATATATATATATATATATATATATATATATATATATATATATATATATATATATGTATGTATGCTGTATATATATAAATATATATATATATATATATATATATATATATATATATATATATATATGTATACATACTGTATATAGAAATAAATAATATATATATATATATATATATATATATATATGCATACTGTATATATATATATATATATATATATATATATATATATATATATATATATATATATATATACTGTATATATATACACACATATATATACATATGTATATATGTGTGTATGAGTGTATGTATATTTCATAAATATGCAATGCACAACACTAATATTGCCTTAACTGGTATTTATCAAAGTAAATATACATGTTTGTAAGTAGTTCATTCTGGAATTTAAAAAAAGATATAAATAGAGGATAGAAACGATGTGGATGTGATCACTTAAATACCATTGTTGCCAGGCTACTCATTGTTGCCAGGTTTGGTACTTTAACAGGCTCCTGGCTGATATGCATCTCCTCTGCTTGCATATACTTTCTATTTCTTTTTCGGTGGAGCAATAGATATGCTCTTTCTTCTTGTTTCGTTTAGTGTCACCACCAACACAAACACTTGTTGCATCAGTAATATTATCAGAGCAAATTGTATCATCTTCATCATCTGATAGCACAAATGATAAGTCCTCCTTATATCATCAAATAAGCCCACAGTTTCACTTATATTCGTAGGAATCCTGTAGAACATATTTGTAGGAAAACTAGTGTTTAATACAATATATACCAAAGAAACCAATTGCAAAATAACTAGATCGCTGGATGATATGGGTGTCAGGTAGATTCTGGGGTTAGCATATGCATGCACAAAATTGCAATTTTTACCTACTTAAATACCCCAGATTGCGTTCATCTTTCGTCTGACAACAGTACACACCTCAAGGCTACAGGAGAGCGGTAAAACTAAAATTCGTGATCTTGACCCAAGAATGGTTGAATGTGTGTGTGCGTGTGTGCGTGCTTGTACGTGTGCGTGCACATCTATCTAAGTATTTAGCCGTCATTTATCCCATCTCGGGTACATACGTAATCAAGGAAAATTTAAGACCTTTAAAGGAATTTTAGAGTTAGAAGGAACAAGTTGCCAATGATTTATAAGGTTAGCAATCACACTTGTAAACTAAAAGGGCACTCAGTAGAGCGACGACCTTCACCACGGTAGCTTATTTCTCGACCTTTTGCTCGACCTTGACCTTGACCTTTGTTCTTAACATGTATTAATTGGCGTGGATTTTCATACTCAAATATGAACTAAGTTTGAAGTCTCTGTAACAGCGATGTCCAAAATTATGGCTGATTACGTGAATTTTACACTTTACTTGACAGTGACCTCGGCCTTTGACATTGACCTTCCTAAATTTAATCATCTCCAGCCTTTTACTTAACAGTTCATCCCTGAAAGTTTCGTTTATCTACGATTAAAATTGTTGCCAGGAAGCTGGTCACTTACAAACTCACACACAAACAAACACAAAACATAAACTCCTTCAAATTCATTGGCGAAGGTAAAAAAAAAAAAAAAAAAAGACCACTATCAATCATACAGAGCATGATGTAGCCAATGAAAGGAAAGAAATATGTCGCCATGAGTGCGTGTCAAATGCTTACGGCCTTCTTCGAAGAACCTTTCCAAATTGTTCCGAAATGATATTCAAACGCTCCAGGTAAAGGGGAACTGTTGGAGATTTTTTAGGGTTTCAAAACCATATTTGAGTTTATTTACCTGGAAATATTATCGATATTCACAACGAAAATTCTAATAACTTATATTTGGAATACTGTCTGATATCTAAACTATCAGGCATTCATCAAATAATACATTGAAACGTCACAAGGAGTAGGATGAATTTCATAATCTAAAGAAGGGATTTTCTACCAACATATGTTAGATTTAAAACTTTTTATATCAATTATCGAAATGAATACTGTTGTTGGACTCATAAGATATATCAGGAGCTTTATTAAGACGATAATCTTGATTAATAATTTTTTCTGAGCCAATACCTCCACCTCCTCATGATTATCATTATATCTATCATTACAATCATAATCATTAACTTGATATCACAAGAATTTTCTTCTAAGAAACTTTCCTATGTTTAGCATATACTTCTGTTTCAAAATTTTTAATATACATATTTCAATTTTGATATCATTCAATTACCTTTATCCATCTTCTAAAGATATGCTCTTCGTTAAATTTTCCAAATGCGTATATCCAGGTAAAAAGAACCAAACAAGTTTTTGAACTTGTCTAAAATCATTCCCTGTTCCGAAGTATTAAATTTTCATCAGGCCTTACATGTATTCTTTCGACTCTTACCTTTATCCAAATTATTATTAGAAAAAAAGAAAAATGATCATGATTGCTCTTCCTAAATGTATTGCGTGTCATTCAAGTGATAGAATTATTAACTATAATTTACATATTTTTATATATACTATATTTAATGATAATAACCAGAACATATGTTTTACTTTGATTTTCACCAATTTTGATGACCAATAAAAGTTCTGCCTTATGCTTTTGAAGTCCTTGACATCGGTCTGGGAATATTTGATAAGTAGACATTTCTCTCTATTATAATTTTGAGCATAATCAAATCTTAAGAGACAAAGTTTCTTTTTAATTTATTCCATTTTTTCTTCTATGAGATCACATATACTTAAAAAAAATTCTCTTCTATTGTAGTATTCCCTAATATTTGTTATACTAATCTCTTAGTTGAATATTATATTTTATTACTTTTATTATAAAAAAAAAACTAATAGAAAAATTAAATGATAAACCTAAGGATATACTTGTTTAAAAAAAACAAAAAAACTTAAATAGGAAAAATGAAATAAAACCCTAAGGAGTCCTTCATCCCCCATAGCATAAAGAGAAGAGCAAATATCCTCTTCCAATGTCACTTTATCTGAATAACGACCCTTGATGTCGTAGGGGTTGGGAAGGGTTCTGCGCAAAGGCGAAGAGGTTGAGGGATGACCTCTTTGTTAGACGAAGGAGAGATCCAATGACACCTTTTCGTCTATTGAAAGTGTCACCTATGTTGGTTAGTAGTTCGGCGTTTGACATTTCCTATCTAGAAGAATCTTAGGCCGAGAGATCTGAAATCCCTTTTAGTTGGGAGACTTCAAATTGCCTCTTCAATTGCGGGATCAGTGTAAATGCTATAGTCAGTCACGTATATTTTAATGCGAGAGGTTATTGCTAACGTTTTGTTGGGCGTTTTATTTCCTTTTTATGCTAAAATGTTGAAAAGCAATGTAACTTTAATCGGAAATTCTCCCTAGAAATATACTGTTTTCAGCCGTATTTTTGTAAAATACAGGTGAACCTAATTTCAGCCTACTTTGTTGTTATCTTTTACGTCAATATATCTGTTTTTAAAACGGCAAATGTCTGGCAATATTTATTCCAGGATTTTTACCGTTTTTATTTTTACAGCAAATTTTCAATGGTGTAGTAAATACTAGTTGTTAGAATATGTGCTTCTATTTTCTTTACGTAAATGTCTAGGACTCCAGGATGATCATTTCATCTTTGATTCCACGGTCTGTGTAGTTCGAAGATGAGTAGTGTTGTCATCTGTACCTCTAAAGTAATTTCCCAATCTTCCTATTAGAGAAATTATAAATGAAAATTTTTCTACCAATATATAATAAGTGGGAAATTGTTGTCACTGCTTTCAAATGTATCTCACGCACTAAAACACCAGTTAATTATTACTTTTCATTTTCATCTTTAGTAGCAAATTTAAGATGTATCATCGATATTGCAAGGGGTAGAACATTTTTGTTTTATAATTTTCAAATACATAATGGTTATCTAAAATGTTGTTAAGAAAAAATGTTCAGATTCTTCTAGGAATTTTTTTTTCATTTGAAATTCGGTTTATAACACCTAATAAAGTTGAACTACTATGAGCAAGTACTTGAGATAAATTACGATAACAATTGATAAACATAGATTACCTTGATATGATATCACGATTTATATCTTCTAAAGAAAGAAAGAAAAAAGATTAAGTTGAAAATATGTTCAAGAGATACTTCCTCTTCCATTGCCATAATTCCAAAATTCTCTTGACTATCAATATTGGGGAGATAAAAATATTCAAGTGATATAAGAAAAACAGGAAAATCACTCTGAGAATGCAGACCTCCGCGAGGGTAGCTTATTTCGGTCTACCTTTTGCTCGACCTTGACCTTGACCTTCGGCCTAGGACTTTCATAATTGAAACACATCCACGTCTCAACATAACAAATAATCCCTGAAAGTTTCACTACTCAGTATATTTTGTTTGGATGAGATTAATATGAAACCCTTCCACCTTCTCCCCTTTTCCTAACTATTACACGGCAGTTTGGGCAATTAATGTGAGATTGCGGTTTCCGAGTGGTTACCGCTCAGCATGACAAGAAAAGAAATACGCACGCACACACCCATATAATTACACACACACACACACACACACACACACACACACACACACACACACATATATATATATATATATATATATATATATATATATATATATATATATATATATACGGACACTTCCTCTTTATTATAAAGGGGAGATTACCTTGAATCAATTACCTCTCCACAGACAAAATGTTTTATTCAAATATTCATAAAGAAGCAAAAAACATTCTCAATCCTATATTATTATTATTATTATTATTATTATTATTATTATTATTATTATTACTATCCAAGCTACAACCCTAGTTGGAAAAGCAAGATGCTTTAAGCCCAGGGGCTCCAACAGGGAAAAATAGCCCAGTGAGGAAAGGAAATAAGGAAATAAATAACTGAAGAGAACAAATTAACAATAAATAACCATTATATTAATAGTATTTGTTTAATATTGATTATTTACGTATTTTGTGAAACTTACTACCTAACGAGTAAGGTTATTAACATATCAAATTATAGATACAGTAC
>NC_090739.1:110411730-110429230 GCF_036898095.1 Palaemon carinicauda | reverse complement strand
CTACTGCACCCTGAAGAAGTGTATATTTGATATAGCTTCAATGACTTGTAAATATAGTTTAGATCATTGATATATTATAGCATACTATATATGTTTGTCGTGAAAAAGATAATTGCAAATTCCAAGGCAAAACTGAAAACTATAAACAAGAGAATTCCGGATTCTGAACAGATTCCACCAAATCCAGCATCGAGACCAAATGGAATTCAAGGCATTCTGAATCCTCATTCCATTAGGCGTCTGTATAATTCATCTCCTCACGACGTGTTTGTAACCTGTTTAAGCGCCATTAACTGGCAGCCTCTATCCTTGATTAATATCCAAACCTCTGATGATAATATAATATTAGAGCATATCTGGTTTGGTGGGAATTTGGAACATCTGTTCGCAGTTAAATGAGCGATTCAAGCATCCTCAATTTGGGTTCAGTGAATGTTCAAGCACATTGTACGTCGTCCATTTCAATGAAAGAATTAGTATATGTGCGGACGGTTTCATGATTTAATTTAGTGCGTTTTTAATCAATACACTTATATGTATCTTTTATTAACTGTCAGGGTAGGTATAATACATAAACTTGAACACCCAAAGGTTAGTATATGAAATGTGGATTTTTCTTATATGCAGATTTAATTTTCTATTATTTATATCTTTAGTGTTCCAATTATGGAAGATTTTATCTCCTGGATATATATATTACTACTCATTCATTTATTTGTGAACATTATTATTTCTAAGCAAATGTGGAAACTAGAGAGGAATCCTTGATGTCAGAAAAATGTAGTTTTCTAGTGGAATCTTATCAAAACTAATCAGAACATACATGTAAGACAAAAAGGATTATGAACATTGAAATCTCATTACAATAGACTAATGAAAAATTCTCCCTTCGTTTAATAGCATTATCCGTTGGTGATCATCTTCTAGAAAACAACACCGGAGAGTTATTGATATGAAGCTTTCCAAAATCTCCCATTAAAGGATTTAGTAGTATTTCTCCCTTGGCAATATCCGTTAGAGCATTCCAAAGGGTTCTGATTCTGTTAATGAACTTTCTTTATTATAATTTTACCATTTTTATTTGCTTGGTAAAGAAGATAATTGGCTTGATTCATTTTATACATATTTTGGTTATAATCTATCAATATACTTTCCGTTTCACAATGCACATTTTGTCATTAGCATATATCCACGTTAAAAATTTTTTGTAATTTTAGAGATTTTGTACTATTCCACACACAAACAGAAGGGCACAAACGAACGCACAATAACCTTCATCCTTCAAGAAACAAGTCCATCTTTTAGGTCTGAATAAAATCCTTAGTTCTTTACGTATATTTCTTGGTTTCATCGGGTCTGGTCAGGTTATGGGTAGAAAATTCTCTGTGTTATGTCTACAGTAAAGTTTAATTTAATATTTTGTTTAATGAGAAATACCAAATGATCAGTATTTTTTATTAAGAAACAAGTTTATAGGCAACTGAAAAAAAAATCGATTGAAATATGTCTGGTATATCTACAAAATTAATTTTACTTTTAAAACCCAATCCTAAAGACAAAAAGTCATTGGAAATAAAAAATCATTAGCTAAACGATAAGGCCGTAATTTTCTTCCTTTTATTTGAATATGAAATGACTAGAAAGAACAGATATACTGTAAATTGATAGGATATGACTGCGGGAAATTGAAAATTTTACTTTTACTTTTCTGTTACTTGAAATATTTACAGAGAAATGAAGAATTCGATCGATTTATTTATAAAGAAAGCACATTGATAATTTTTTTCTTACATAAGAAATAACTACCGAATTATTTTATTAATACCAAATTTTCCTTTTGGAAAAGTGGATAAGACCAACACCAAACGGGGAAGGTATTTTAGACTAATTTTCCTAATTATTTATTGAAGTAATTTTCGATCAATTGAAAGGATTTGATTATAATTTCGCTCTCAGGGAATAAGAAAAAAACCTCAAATATTCTCAATGGTTTATGTTTGTGTGTGAGACATGAATATAAAAGATCAAAAAGACAACTCTAAAACCTCAGGAGATTCCATCTTTTATCTATACCTCCTGTATTTTATCTACTGTATATCTTTTGATCTGATGATAAATCTATAATTTAAAAGTAAGCTTCAAAAGCAATATGCATAAATGACGGGTCAACAGAAAAAAAATTGTATTCTATCAGCATTCCAGGTGTTTCATGGTTTATAGATGGCTTTTGTAATTACTATTAGAGTAATTAGAATAGACAATTATTTGTAAATTGTAGAATATACATACATACATACATATATATATATATATATATATATATATATATATATATATATATATATATATATATATATATATATATATATGTATATATACAAACACATATTTGTACATATATGTATATATATATATATGTATATATAATATATATATAATTCATATACATATATATATATATATATATATATATATATATATATACAGTATATATATATATATATATATATATATATATATATATATATATATATATATATATATATATATATATATATATATATACAGTATATATATATATATATATATATATATATATATATATATATATATATATATATATGTATGCATATAAAATTTATATATGATATATATGAAAGTCTCCGATAGTAGAGTTGGTTTCAAAGGTGCAAGGGATTATGAATGATGTAATCCACGGGAATACTGGCCAAGAAAACCTACCTTCACAAACACAAAGGGAAAATAAATGACCCAAAAAATGGCCCAGATAAAAATCCACTCACGTGGAATAGGAATAGTACTAACTTTATTATAATTTGCATGTTGGAATTATATATATATATATATATATATATATATATATATATATATATATATATATATATATATATATATATATATATATATATATATAGAGAGAGAGAGAGAGAGAGAGAGAGAGAGAGAGAGATTCTTTACGTAAATAGCATAACATTGTTTTTGAATTATCAAGGAGACTGGAATGCCCCCATAAAGATTTCACTAATAAAAAACTGCGTTAAGATTCATTACTTATCATATCACAAACGGAAACTTGTACTTAAATCAATGCTCAGTGGAGCTTGAGTTGATAGAGTATCTTTTGATTTACCTTATTAAATCCCATTAAGAGGATGAAACGAACGCCAATATTATTCAGTTTTGATTAATAAATAATTTCATTCGTTAAATGATCAAAGTATGACTGTACTCTTGCATATAAAGCATATATTTATATATACATAATATATATATATATATATATATATATATATATATATATATATATATATGTGTGTGTGTGTGTGTGTGTGTGTATATGTGTATATTTATGTGTGTATATATGTATATATATAAACATATATATACATATACATACATACATATATATTCATATATAAATAAATAAATATATATACACAGTATATATACATATATATACATATATATATATATATATATATATATATATATATATATATATATATATATATATATATATATATATATATATAGTAGGAAGGCGAAGGAATGCAGATACATCAGCATTTGGACAGTTCATTTGCTAAGCTTTCGGGAACATTTCCCATCATCGGAACTAAAAAAGTGAACATAAAACACAAATCAATAGACATAATTACGTTAAATCAATCAACTTCGGTTAAACAGACCAGAATTGTAACAATACATTGAAATACATAAAAAACTGAGTGAATGTATTTCGATGTATTTGTTATAATTCTTGCCTGTTTAACTGAAGTTCATTAATTTAACCTAATTATGTCTATTGAATTGTGTTTTATGGTCACTTTTTTAGCTCCGATGACGGGAAGTGTTGTTCCCGAAAGCTTAGTAAATAAACTGTCCAAATGGTGAAGTATCTGCTTTCCTTCGCCTTTCTACTAAATCTCAAGCTTTCTGGAATTGAAAATGCTATTCATTATATGCATATATATATATATATATATATATATATATATATATATATATATATATATATATATATATATCACATATATATACCAATATATATGTATATGCATATATATGCATGGACTTATATATCAATTTAAATGTATATGTATATATACATAAATATATATATATATATATATATATATATATATATATATATATATATATGTATATGTATATATATATATATATATATATATATATATATATATATATATATATATACATACTGTATATATATATATATATATATATATATATATATATATATATATATATATATATATATATATATATATATATATATATATGTATGTACATGCATATATATGCATGAACTTATATATCAATATAAATGTATATGTATATATACATATATATGTTTATATATATACACACACACACACACACACACACATATATATATATATATATATATATATATATATATATATATATATATATTTATATATATATATATGTATATATATAGATAGATAGATAGATAGATAGTACCCTGCTTTACAAGTTTAATCCGATCAGAGAATGGAATCGCAACCCAAAATGCTCCGAAACCAACACAATTTATCTGAAAAAAAGTAAAATAAATTCACTTGATGTCTTTCAAACATCAATATAACGGATTTTGAGCGAAGCGAAAAATCTATTTTTGGGTGAGATGGCCATGTCGTCCTGATGGAAGTTCCTATAGGGTAGCTTCCTAGGGTATATTACAACTACGGCGATATTCCCAGAGAATTTACCTTAAGGTACCAGAATTCTAACTCCTGGAGCGAGTATCCCTCGTGAAAGGGATATCGCGACATATCAGAGGACGTATTCTAGACACGTCACATGGCAATCTACATCCTGGACAGAGATTTCGTCTCGTAGGAGGTGATTGACGAGATACGAATTCGGGAAAGAAAAAGGGGGAGCCGCTCCCAAGGCTTCCCTATCCCCCGATTCGTATGCGTGCCTGGCGCCAATCCTGGCGCCATCTGTATTCCTTGTAGCGTACACGAGGTGCTACAGATACTGTATGTAAGGAGGGGTCCTACAGCCCTTTCTTAGAAAGGCAAGGGCGGGTCCATCAGGACGACATGGCCATCTCACCCAAAAATAGATTTTTCGCTTCGCTCAAAATCCGTTTTTTGGGCTCAAGCCATGTCGTCCTGATGGAAGTGTACCAGAGCATTACTGTATCTGTGGATTCTCAGAACGTGCCGTACTTCCCGGAGGTAATTTTTTCCCGGTCGACTAGACCTAGAGACCTAAGATGTTACCGTTATACATCTTTCCAACTAACTATAAACTATGTTAGAGCTTCCTGCCCCCTACAGGGAAGAGTCCTACTAGACTCTGGAAAAGTCTCGAAGAGTACATATATCTATGTATGAATACCAGGCAAGCTAATATAGTGGTCTCGCCCTATATTAAGTAAAGCATAGTTTGTAAAGGACCACTGCGTCAATATGAAATATCGACCAGTTTTCCGCACAATTCTTGTATTGGACAAAGGTTTTATATCCGCATAGGAGGAAAACCAATGCAACATAGCTTGCATAAAGGAACAATTCTATTAGAATTATCCCAGATAAGGTACATAGAATGAATGCTCAATTATACCAATAAATTGACACAGGTGAAGGAGACGCAAGGTACTCAAGAACCAGATTATTGACAGGCAATAAATAGACAGGTTAACCACAATTATATATATATATATATATATATATATATATATATATATATATATATATATATATATATATATATATATATATATAAGAAGAGGATAACCTAAAACTTTAAGCATAAGTATGATAGTAAACAGAGCTTGTTTGTCTGAAAGAAAAAACATTAGATGCCACTTTCAAGATACCGAGGTATCAAAGTCATAAAAGCCTGTATTACAAATCAATGACATTAGCGTTAGAAACGCTCGGCACACATGTCTGCACTTATGCTAGGTTCACCTTCGGAAATGGAACAGTCTGGATGGGCAACACAGTGCCCTCACTTAGTTTGTAGTACAGTATGTAACTACATACTCACCCTGGAATTAATCGTCCCAATTAAGACCACTGTTCCTCGCAGAGTTAAACAGTAGGGTTAACACCGCGACCCACGGCTACCACAGATCTCTTTTAGTTCCTCTACTTGCTTCGCATAGTGGCGAAAGAACACTCTGGAAGACTTCCAGCCAGTGTATGAACGGAGATGTTCAAAATCCATACAATTAAAGAAATTTAAGAATGAGGCAACTTTCCTCGGATCGTGACCTGCGGGTGTATTGTCAGGATCCGCTCTGCGAATAAAATATGTGATTTTCGCTCTGAGTTGATTCAGAGATATATTTGAGCCTGATGTTTCTCCCCTGAATAGTTGACCACCCTTGAAGTCTGAAGTTCTATGAAGATAGACCTTTAGGCATTCTACTGGACATAGAGATGCATCTTCTTTCAGAGGGCAGATTCTCCAGGGACCCCACCTGTTGGTGGGTAACTCATTCTTGGCGAGAAACGTAGGATCCGGAAACAGGTTCAGTTCTTCCCCATCCAGGAACTGAACACGACCTGCCTCTCTCGAGAGGCTACAATCTCACTAACCCTGGCCCCGGACGCGAGTGCAAAATAGGAAAATAACTTTTTGTGTCAAATCCTTTAATGCACACTCTTCATTGCTCAACAGAGAAGCGAAATGAAGAACTTGTCTAAAGACCATGAAATGGGCTTTGGAGGTGCTGAAGGTCTGAGCCTAGCACAGGCTTTCGGGACTTTATTAAAGATCTCGTTACCTAGGTCGACCTGGAAGGCATATAGAATGGGTCTTGTCAAAGCAGACTTACACGCTGAAATCGTGTTCGCTGCCAACCCTTGACCATGGAGGTGGGGAAAAAAGATAAGCAGAAGTCTGTCAAGATCTCCTGCGGAATCTTCGCCTTGACAAAAGGCCACCCATTTTCTCCAAGATGACTCATATTGCCTTCTAGTAGATTTGCACTTATATTCCTCAAGGAAGTCTATACTGGCTTTCGAAATCCCGAAACGCTTTCTCACCGCTAGGGAGAGAAAATCATGAACTGCAGGGTCCGGGTTTTCTGTAATGAAGCACAGACAGTTCACTTCTGGACTCGCCGGGTCAGAACTGGATCTGGTAGTGGTACAAACTTCAGCTACAGTTCCAATGCCAGGAGAAACCACACGCTGTTCGGCCACTTGTGGGCCACTATTGCCGCTACCCTTTGAAGGATCTCAGTTTGTTGAGGACCCTCAACAGAAGGTTGTGAGGAGGGAACAGATAAATCTTGGACCATCTGTTCCAGTCGAGGGACATCGCGTCCACTGCTTCCACTAAGGGGTCCTCGTACGGGGCACGTACAGGGGCAACTTCTTGTTGTCTTTCGTCGCAAAGAGGTCTATCTGCAGTTCTGGGACTGATTCAGAATGAAGGAGAATGATCCTGCGTCTAAGGACCATTCCGACTCTATCGGTGTGAACCTGGATAGAGCGTCCGCTGTCACATTGCGGACTCCTTGAAGGTGAACTGCCGACAGGTACCACTTCTTCTTTTCCGCCAATCGGAAGACGGCCAACATCACCTGGTTGAGAGGTGGTGACCTCGATCCTTGTCGATTCAAGTATCTCACAACTACCTCGCTGTCTATCACCACTTTATGTGGAACGAATGACGCGGGGAGACTTTCTTTAAGGTAAGGAGCACTGCCCTAGCTTCTAAAAAGTTTTATGAGAAAGGTCTTGAATAGCCTGGACCAAGTCCCCTGGACTTTTTTCCGATGAGAGTGACCTCCCCATCCCTCCTTCGAGGCGTCTGAGTGAATCGTCACCGACGGGGGAGGTGGCTGAAGAAGAACCTGACTTCTTTAGATGTCTGGCTTGGGACCAAGGCCTGAGAAGAGTACTTAGCTGAAGCGGCTGGTCTTCTCAGATCTCTTCACGCGTTTGATGCATAACTTCTCCAAACTCCGATTGCATCCTTTAGCTGTGCTCTTAGCACTGGGTCTGTCACCGAAGCAAACTGGAGAGAGCGCAGTACTCTCTCCTGCTCGTGTCTTGATATCCTTTCGGAATCTTGAAGTCTCTTAACAGAACCCGCTATCTCCTTCCTTTTCTTCGCCAGGGTGGAGAAACGGTGTGACAAAAGGTCCCAGTGGATCTTAGCCACTGGAACTTTTGAGATGGAGAAAGTCGAGACTTTTTCTGTTGATCTTGAAGCCTAGGTACTCTAGGAACTGGATCACTTGACTGGAAGCTTGCAAGCATTCTGTCTCGGATGCTGCCCACACCAACCAGTCGTCCAGGTAGGCTACTACCTGAATTCCCTTTAGGCGAAATTGTTTGAGAGCTACGCTCGCAAGCTTCGTAAAAATCCTTGGGGCTATGTTTAGCCAGAATGGCATGGCTCCGAAGGCGTATAGTCTTCGTTGTAGCCTGAACCCTAGGTAGGGGGAGAGTCGATGGCTAATTGGAATGTGCCAGTAGGCGTCTGACAAGTCTATAGAGACGGAATATGCCCTCTTGGGCAGTAAGGTCCTTATGTGTTGCAGTGTTAGCATTTTGAATTTGCAATTCACTATGAACTTGTTTAGTGGCGACAAGTCCAGAATGACTCTGAGCTTTTCCGAGTCTTTCTTGGGAACACAAAACAGCTTCCCTTAGAAATTGATGGGCTTCACCCTTTTTCTCCAACAGTTCTTGAACGTACTCCTCCATAACGGGGGTGGAGTGTTGGAAAAACCGAAGGTACGGGGGTGGAGTGCTGTACCAGCTCCCGCCCAGTCCATTCTTGAGTAGGCTGTGGGCCCAGGGATCGAAGGTCCACCGATCCCGAAATTTCAGAAGTCTCCCTCCTACCGGTATCACCTCACTTGGACTGCCGTCCTGAGGTCTTGCCTTCTTGACCACGACCACCCCTGAATCCCCTTCCCCTTGAGGGGCGTCTAGACGAGCCTCTGGCTGCTCCTCTAGGCTTTGCTCGAGAGGAAGTAAACTGCCCTTCGAACGCTGGGGTGAATGCCGTGGACTGTGTCGACACGGCCTGGGGTACCCACTGAAAGGTGGTCGGGGTTTGTGCCACGATCTGGGGCACTGGGGGCAATGGCAATTGCAGTTGCTGTTGCTGTCTAAGAGGCTTGGCTGGCCGAGACGGTAGCCTAGTCCTCATAGTCTTCCTCTTTGGTTGAGGACCCTCATCCGGGGAAGACTTTCTTTTGATAGCCAGGCCCCACTTCTGGAGAAGGTTTCTATTCTCCAAGGCGGCTTTATCAACAACTTCTTTGACCAAGTCGGTAGGGAAAAAGGTCTTTTCCCCAAATGTTGGAGGAGATTAGTTTCTTTAGCTCGTGCCTCACCGTAGCCGAGGTAAACACGAACTCCCTACAAGCTCTCCTTGCCTTGACGAAGCCATAAAGGTCCTTCGTCACTGTGGCCAGATGAGGCTTGGCCACTACCATGAACATTTCATGGACCTTGGGGTCACTTGCCATCGTCTCGAGAGTAGTCTGAAGAGACATTGAGGCAGTCAGTCTTTCTTTTGTATCGAACTCACTTCGCAAAAGAAAGTCAGACAGCTTAGGGAGGTCCTTGCCGAACTGACGTCCGGCAATATCAGCCTCCAACTTTCCCACTGAGAACGTAAGATGGACGTCCTTCCAGTCTTTGTGGTCCATAGGCAGGGCCAGCGACAAGGGTTTACACTCCTCTAGGGAGGGGCAAGACTTGCCGGCCTCGATTGCTTTTAGTACAGCCAGAAACCCTTTCTGTAAAAGGGGGAAGGCTCTAGTAGGCGAGGACACAAAGGAAGGGAGCTTCCTATTCAATGCAGCTACCTTTGAGTTAGAGAAGCCCCTCTCTTTCATCGAGGATGAAAGTAGAGCTTGAGCCTTAGCATGGTCCATCACTATGACCTCCTTCGGCTCTGTCTCCTCCTTTGAAGCTGGTTCCTTCCTCAGCCGGACATAACAGTCTGGATATGATGCCTTGCTGGGCCAGAATTCCACCCTCCAGGGGAACTGAGCCCAGCTTATCCGAGATGACGATCTTTCCAGTCGTCATAGGCATGTGCTCAGCATACCTCCATGGGTTAGCATCTGAGCACAAGGGAAGGTCTTTCACATTGAGCTTTTTCTGGGGCCCATGTGATTCTGCAAGGCACTGCATTCGCAGTTCCATTGCAGCCGCCTTCTCCTGATTCTCCTTCTGCATTTGTTGGATCATTCCAACAATAGAAGAGAGGGCCTGTCCCAGCTCTACTGGGAGACCGGCCGATGTAGAGGGGCTTGAACTTCATCCTGGGCTTCTGCCAGGAGGTCTTCCTCCTGACACCCGTCCACATCAGACATCCTGTCATTTAGCTGGATGTCTTGCATCGCGACCGCGACTTCAGCATCCACCTGGATCTGAACTTAGGGGATCTCCTCTTGAGGCTGGGGAATCACTGCATCAGCTGATGCCTTAGGGAAAGGATACGCCCTCATCTTCTCACTTGGAAGATAAGGGCCAGAAGTGTTCTTTTGGAAGCCCCTTACCCAGGTACGAAGCTTCTTCCTAGCTATTTAAATGTCTCATTAATCAGGTTAGTGCACACAGTACATACCTGAGGGTCCCAATACCGGAGATCATCCTTGGAGACAGCGTATGCTGCGTGTCTCCTACAAAACTCATGTCCGCAGAGGTTCTTGCTGTTGACATTGCAGAAAGCAATTCCCCACTTCGGAGTGTCCTTCTGTAAAGAGAAGAAATTTCCATGAGTATCAAGTGAACTATGTATCACTGGATATGCATAGTATAGCATAACAATTCAGAAAGGAAAGACACACACTTGTGTTTCCCTCACAACCCATTGTTGCAGCCTTCCAGATAATAAAATCAAAAATGGTTTATCTCTTCTAGAGTAACCAATGCAAGGTTTCCAGAGGAAACAGGTGGAGCTCACACCTAAGCAATGATTTTAAAAACCTGGATAATAGACAGGGAAGAACTCAGCTTCCTATCTGAGGGCAACAGCAAAGGGATGTGCAAGAAAACACAATAGTGTTAGAAGATACAGTGCTGTACCAAAACCTTTACTATAGTTTTCTTCTTACTGTATATGCTATACAGAAGAATACTAGTACAGTATAGGGGGATGTGTGCCGGCCTGCCTTTGCCGGCCGGCACACACCACAACTAGCTTTAAAGTATACTACTTAACAGCTATAGGGCGGCAGCACTCTGGTTCAAATGCCTGTGCCGGTCGGCAGCAACTGCCGGCCGGTAACAGCCAGTGTTGGCCGGCAATGGCTGCCGGCCAGCAACTACACAAGGTAGTACCCAGCTGCCGGCCACACTCTTGGTGACCGGCAGACAAGGACTGACATAAGCCGGCCGGCAAAGGTACAAGACCGATGCCAGCCGGCAGCAAAAGAACCAGAGGACTACACCTGCCCAGCTGCCGGCCTCATAGGCCGGCAGCCGGCGTCATAGGCCGGCAGCCGGGACAGGTACAGCACTAGAAGAAAAATAGAATGGATGCCGGGATAAGAGTGTACACAACCTCCAAGCCCGGCAACCGAAAGAGTGCATATAAGGAAGGGGAGAAACTAATTCAGGCTTCCTTGACCAATGCCGTCCGGCTCTGCCGGCAGGCATGGATGAGGGACCAAGAGAGGTCCGGGCAGCACTCGAAAACATAAGACCCTTACCGGCCAGCAGCTCTGCCGGCCGGCAATGGGCTGAGTCAATTCCACATCCCAACCTATACTAGGTCCAGAAGTAGAACGACGTACAGTACAGTAAGACCCCTGCCTGCCAGCTCTGCCGGCCGGCAAGGTACAGTACAGTAATGGCTAGGCCATTACGGAGATAGAGGGGGAAGGGACAAGAGGGTCCTGCCAACCTTGCTTTAGTGACAGATCACCCGCAGCCAAGAAAACTTATCTTAGCCTAAGGGAGATCTAAGGGGAAGGGCCAGCAATACTTGCCAGCTTCCAGAGCACCAAAGCCAGGAAGGCGTTGCTACTCCCAAGGGAAGAACTTATCCTCCCCCGAGAACAGCAACAGGACTAGTCTGGTAGATCACAAAAGAAGGAATCATAACTACAGAAACCTTCGGTAGTGACCTAAGGGAGCTAAGCTCCCTTTGTATGTGTAAGGTCAGCGAGGGGGACTCTGCCCCAAGCCAGACAACACAGACTCAGACTAAAAACTCTGTTGTTCTGTCCCTCTTGAACCATAACTACAGGAACAGGAAGGTACAGTAACACCCTAGTATAGTTTTATCGAAAATAAATTCGGAAAAAACCAATTAGGGATAAGCCCAAGGCTTAAACAGAGGGAAAGGGATTGCATACCTTCTCCGAAGAAAAGAAAGCAACCGGGGAGTATGATAAAGTATACTAAGGCTCCATAAGCAATTAGCCTAGGCACCAAGAGAATCGATTACCTAATTCACCGAAACTCACACGTATACAATCTTGGAAATATTCCACACAGTCTAAAATGTATAAAATATAGCCTAAAGCTTCAATAAAATTTTAATTACACTCGGAAAAACCAAAATCATGCATGAAGTACTAGGACCAAACGACTAGGCTACATGGCCTAGCGTAGGCCAGAATGGCGAATACTTCGCCAAATAATACTAAGCACGAAAGGAAATCCTATGTAATGCTAAATAGCTAAAATCTATTAAAGCAAAACAACCAGGAATGTCGCTCTGACTAACTAATTTATACCTAGCGAGCGACAGTGTCCAGGACACCTCTGGTAGGCTACGGCTCTTGTATCAAAGATTAATCCTATTAATCACTCAAAATTTTACCAAGAGCCTACATTTATACATAACAGACACTATACTCAACTTATCAGAGGCCGACGAAGACGAAGAAGCCATGAAAAGTCGAATAAATCCAAGATTTGCGAGAAAAACAGGAAAAAAACACCGAGTTGTTAAGCTACGCAAAAAGGAATACAGATGGCGCCAGGATTGGCGCCAGGCACGCATACGAATCGGGGGATAGGGAAGCCTTGGGAGCGGCTCCCCCTTTTTCTTTCCCGAATTCGTATCTCGTCAATCACCTCCTACGAGACGAAATCTCTGTCCAGGATGTAGATTGCCATGTGACGTGTCTAGAATACGTCCTCTGATATGTCGCGATATCCCTTTCACGAGGGATACTCGCTCCAGGAGTTAGAATTCTGGTACCTTAAGGTAAATTCTCTGGGAATATCGCCGTAGTTGTAATATACCCTAGGAAGCTACCCTATAGGAACTTCCATCAGGACGACATGGCTTGAGCCCAAAAATACATATATATCCTCAATTTCAATGGTTTTCAAATGTTATTTGAAGAACCAATTATAACCCATAACATTAGAAATGAATGCAAATTAATGATTTACGATACAGAAGAGAAATATATTAACAAATTAACTCGCAGTTTACCTTTGAGGAAAGTCATGGCTGGTGTGAAGGAGAGGGAAAAGGGGGAGGAGAAGAGTGAGGAGGATGTGGAGCAAGGGACCGTTACAGCCTAGAAAGAGAATCTTCCTCCAAGTGCAATTCAGGTGAAATATCGGGAGTTTTCTCTCTTGAACGACGCTCACTCTCACTTAACTGAATCACTTCATTTACCTTTTATGGACACTTGATCATCTTATCTTTTATTACACTCCTACATTCAATTTTGACAAGGAACTTGTCTAGAGATCACTACTTTTGCTTTTCCTTTAAAATGGAATGAAAAGGGGGTAAAAATCAAAAGAACAGGGCGTGAACACTGCGCGTGTGGTATGTGGGCGAAAGCTAGTTTCGTTAGTACCTGCCCAAATAAGTACTAACGTACAGTATATATATATATATATATATATATATATATATATATATATGTATATATATATATATATATATATATATATATATATATATATATAGATAGATAAACAGTATATATATATATACTGTTTATATACATACATATATATACATATATATATATATATATATATATATATATATATATATATATATATATATACATATATATATACCTATATATATACATACATATATATATATACATATATATATAAATATATATATATAAATATATATACATACATGTGTATATATATATACATATATATATATATATATATATATATATATATATATATATATATATATATTGTATATATACAGTATAATATGCAGAGGTCCAAATATACTCGAAAAAGTAAATGAATCCAGAATAAATTATTTCAATAAAATAATATTCATATATAAGAAACAGTCAATTATTCTAGAAAATCGTTATTCCATTAAAGGAAGCAAATAAACTTATAACTTCAGTTACCGAGGTTCAGTTAACCCACATATAAAATTTTATTTATTGACTTTTATCCTTAACAGAGAGAGAGAGAGAGAGAGAGAGAGAGAGAGAGAGAGAGAGAGAGAGAGAGAGAGAGAGAGAGAGAGAGCATAAAGTCAATTAGGTTTCCCCTTCTTGGTTACATGAACTTTTGATATATAATTAATTTGGAAGTCTGACATCAAAATGCATAGCTTGACTCGGCATCTGGAATCCTATTAACTTATAAGCTGTTGATTTCATCATTCCGGGTAGCCATCTTTTTTTCCACTCTCGAATCGCTTTCAGGTTTCACGGCCTTTTTCAGCTTTTGATAATCCGGCAGAGACGTGAAAATAGGATGGAATTACATTTGCTGCTGATGCAAAATTTATATTATGATACATTATATCATATTATATTATAATATAGTATATTATATTTATATCATATTTCTTATCATAGATTTATCATAGTGAATATTTGGAATCACATTTACTGATTTGCCAATGTTTAATAATTATAAGATACTTAGAGATATTATAGTAAAAAAAATATCCCTATCCTTTCTTTAATACTTTCTAAATGAAAAAAATAATCCTTAGGAAAGAAATTTATCATTAGTATGAAGATTAATTTCCTTTCATGAAGCAAAATTTATAAATATTCTTTTTTATGAACACGAGATATCCTACTGATATCATATCTGGTACATGATACTTCGTCACTAATGGTTATACGCTTAAAGACATTTCGAGGATGTTAGAAAAAAAGTATCCAAAATTATAACGTTTAATAATTCTGAGAGAATTGAACAATAAAGAATATCTCGAGTTTTGAATTGCGTGTTAAATGTTAATGCATTATAAAAGAAATCCGCATGATCATTCAATGACATAATATTACTCAGTCCCGATATTACTTTGTGTAGAAAAAAGGAAGAATATTTAGTTTCAAATACTTTATGCTTCAGAGGATGAAGAGTTTTTCCTTAATCTTTCAAGGCGTCTAAAGTAGAATTTATATGAGAACAAATATTCACTAGCGTTAACGTGAAGATACAAATTACTTATAAAACGGAAACATGGAAGAAAACCTTTTAAAACAAGTTCTATATCCATCTCTTGATTTATCTCCAACTCGGAAAAGTCATTAAAAATATATCAGAAGTCACATCGAAGGGAATACTTGATGTGACTAGACATATTAAACCGGTAAAATCTCTCTCTCTCTCTCTCTCTCTCTCTCTCTCTCTCTCTCTCTCTCTCTCTCTCTCTCTCTCTGATAAATAACTCTGAATAAATATGATTATATCTGTAATCTAAAAGCCCGGTCAGAAATTCGTCCATTTCTAGGACAAGTATTCTTTTTGAAAGTGTCATCGGAAATGTAATTTCAATATTTTCTGATGAAAAACCAGTAAAAAAATTGTCTATATTAAGTATAAAAGAGAGATGTACAACGTTCACTACTACTAACGCAATCAATTTAAAATCATCAGTTTTAGTTCGTCAGGTAGGAAATCCACGCACTCTACTATATCGTGTAAGTTGATTCATGCTATATATATATATATATATATATATATATATATATATATATATATATATATATATATATATATATATATAGAAAGATATATAGATAGATAGATAGATAGATAGATAGATAGATAGATGGATAGATATACATACATGGGCAGGTATGCATATTAATATATATATATATATATATATATATATATATATATATATATATATATATATATATATATATATATATATATATATACACCCACACACGATCGGCCTTACCAGTCTTATTTTGTGTGCATCTCGTTACTGAACATCTAATCAGAACTGACAAAGCCTTGAGCCTCATGAAGTGAGCTTCATCTTAATTTAGGTTTCATTTATAATTTGCAGATTAAGACCGAATTGTCATATACTGTTTCTATTGCATAGGTATCTTTCTTTTTATAAGTTTTCCTAACTTTTGACATATTAATAAAAAATAATGAAATTTTGTAAGCAACATTTATTTGAATGAGCCTATAAGATTTCATTATTTTACTGCAATAACTGCAATGTTAATACTGATTAACAAAGGTAATAAAGATATATAACCAGAATGCCATTCTATGATTAGGAATAGCTTAGAAAGGGAGACAACAACACCATATGACGTATTTCTATGTATATTTCAATGATAAACAAGTTTGTCGTACTGAAAGTTTAAGATGATAAACAAGTTTGTCGTACTCAAATTTTCTTCTTAAAAAAAAAGAAAAAAAAACGCCATGGTCCCTGCGAAGCTCTCACTCTAACTTCATATATGTGGAACAATTCCTTTGCAGTAAACTTCGTTATTATTAGCCTACAAAATCTTTCACCTCTTTCCTATAGGTACTTTCATTTTTCACGTTCCCTGTTGGAACCCTTGGTCTTAAAGCATCCTGCTTTTTGTACTATGGTTGTAGCCTAGCTTATAATAATAATAATAATAATAATAATAATAATAATAATAATAATAATAATAATAACACATTGACTTCGGGCATATTTGGAAATATTTATATAATCGTCATTTGTCAAAACCTTTTCTGTAAATACTTTAGATTTTAAAATCCATAAAACAACAATTTCAGAAAATAGCCTTTATAATGATAATGATGATAATGAAAATTATAAGAATAATAGGGTTGTGGTGGTACATTGGAAATGACCCTGCCTGGCGATCACCGGACTGGGGTTCGACTCCTGCTCAAGCTCGATAGATTCTTGTAGTGTCTGCAACATCACCATTTTTGTGAGTTATGGATTGGGGGTTTGGGGCAACATATAGGTCTACCTGCTGAGTCATAAGCAGCCATTGCGTGGCCCTCCATGGTCCTAGCTTCGGTGGAGAGGGGGCTTGGGCGATAGATAACATATAAATATATATATATATATATATATATATATATATATATATATATATATATATATATATATATATATATATATATATATATATGAATTATAGAGGCAACAGACAATGCTCTAGAGACTGACCATATATATATATATATATATATATATATATATATATATATATATATATATATATATATATATATATATATATATATATATA
>NC_090739.1:110406730-110409230 GCF_036898095.1 Palaemon carinicauda | reverse complement strand
AATTAAATTGAATATTTTTCTGAATAAAATCTTTGGAAAATTTTGTTTAATTTCAATTAATAGTTAGAATATAATCTGCATAGTTTTAATTAGTTTTCAATTTGCCTCTCACAAACCTTAATTGATGTTAAATAGCTTAACTAAAGCTCCTGTTAGTTTCAATGGTTGTAATGTTTCAGCATAAATGATTATAAGCTCAACAGACATGGCGCTTAATCCAAATATTTCTAGTAACCAGTAAACTGATATTGCCAATAGTGTTGAAGTTCTCAGATTTGAATTATTTGATAGATATTTATTTTTTTACTGATTGATGGATTAAATTATAAGTTGGACAATGGCATCAAAGCAACAATGTCATGAGTACATTGACAAATAATCAGTCAAATTAGGCAGTTCCCAAAAATGTTGGTAATTAAATTGTTACTCATATTGTGAGGATGGCACATGATAATTGATTTCTAAACATTATGTATGATACTGAGTGATTGATGCGTTGGGCAATAGGTGGCAATAAATCCACAGCACCTCCCTCATACCATCGAAAACAGCCTACACATAAATAATGAATATTTTTTCATATACCTCCATCGAAAACAAAAATCTATAGTGATAATCTCAAAATTGAAAATGTCTCTGAAAGGTGAGTTTGGAACCCAATTTTGAAAATCTTTCCTTACTAAATTACGATGATATCGCAATAGGTTGTAGGTTGGGGAGGGGTCCTTTGAGTGGCCAGATAGTGCTGCATTGGATACTTCTCTCTGTTTACGGTTCATTTTCCGTTTTCCTACACATTCACTAAATAGTCTGACCTATTCTTTACATATTCTCCTCTGCCCTCATACACCTGTCAACACAGAGATTACCAAACAATTCTTCTTCACCCAAGGGTTACTGCACTATCATTGTTCAGTGGCCTCTTTCCTCAAGGTAAGGGTAGAAGAGACTCTTTAGCTAAAATCAAAACCTGGTTTTCTAGTCTTGGGTAATGTCATAGCCTCTGTATGGTCTACCACTGTCATGGGTTAGAGTTCTCTTGCTTAAGTGTACACTCGGCCACACTATTCTATGTTATTTCTCTTCCTCTTGTTTTGTTAATTTCGTTATAGTTTATATTGGAGATGTTTATTTTAATGTTGATATTGTTCTTAAAATATTTTATTTTTCCTTCTTTCCTTTCCTCACTGTGTTATTTTCCCTGTTTGAGCCCCTGGGCTTATAGCATCCCGCTTTTCCAACTAGGGTTGTAGCTTAGAAAGTAATAATAATAATAATAGCAATGCATAAAGTGTTCCAGTGAAAAGCGTCTGCAGTGCAATTGCTTAAGAATCAATCCTAATGTTTATTGAAATTGGGTAAGAACCTTTAGCTACAAATAGATGACCTCTTTATAAAGAACTCAACGGGAACAGGAAGAGCCAAAACGAAAGAAAAAAAACTTATGGAATAACTTGTTTGAATTAAAACTATATATACTTTATTATGCAATCAATGAATGGATTTTTTTAAGATGTGTACTTTCTGAGGTATATATGAAATCCATAATACTGTAGAGTAATTCTGTTTTTGAAAATGAAAGTTATATTCTAGTTTCCCACTCTCCAAATCATCAAAATGAATGTGAAAACTATTATCCATAAGATAACATAACTGGAAAAGGAAAAGTAAATGCTATTTGCCAAAGAATTATTCTTCAAAAAAAAAAAAAAAAAAAAAATTCTGGACTGTAGACAATACAGTATTTTAAGCGGAACATATCACCGAAAATATATTACTTTTAAACTTCTCTTATGTCTCCATGAGTGACATGTCAAATTTATGTTTTGTAATTTGAGCCATTTTTTCTGAATTCTGCAGTGTTTAATCCTGCCAAAGTAATTCACCAAGCAAAGAGTGTGTAGTTTTTAAAATTGATGCTAATTATCTTGCACTGATGAATCTGTGTTTTAAGTTAATGTTAATAACTATAAGATTCTGGGTTTGGAAAATCATCATCATCATCATCTCCTCCTACGCCTATTGACGCAAAGGGCCTAGGTTAGATTGCGCCTGTCGTCTATATCTTGAGCTTTTAATTAAATACTTCTCCATTTATCATCTGCTTCATGCCATGCGAGGCTGGGTTTTCGAAGTTGACGTCTAGAAAATAATGACCAAAAATATACTGAAAAATATGCCAAAGCAAAATTCGGTATTCTCTCTCTCTCTCTCTCTCTCTCTCTCTCTCTCTCTCTCTCTCTCTCTCTCTCTCTCTCTCTCTCTCTCTCTCTCTCTCTCTCTCTCATTTTTTGCACAATTTTCTTCGATTAATTTCAAATGTTGTTATGTGTCCGAAATTATTGAAAAAATATTTTTTCAAGGGCAGCATATACTAATCCCTATACACACACACACACACACACACACACACACACACACACACACACATATATATATATATATATATATATATATATATATATATATATATATATATATATATATATATAAAAGTGTA
>NC_090739.1:110399230-110401730 GCF_036898095.1 Palaemon carinicauda | reverse complement strand
TCACCATAGACGAAGCACTGTGTGCAACCACCTTCCTCACCTTGCCACGAATTCCGAATTTAGTGACTATCCTCATATGCTGTAGCAATATTCACAGCTGTGTGTCGTTCCACAAACTGATCGCAAGCAATGACATGTGACTTCTGCTCCTATGATGAGTTAATGAAGTGCACAGTGACAGCAAAAAAAGACATCATTTTTCGATTCGTCCAGAGGTGCAATGTCAGGTAAATAAGACTGAGGTTTTCAAATTCTTGCATCAATTGCGACTCAATGTCTTTCACTCTCTGCAGAAGTAAACTGCTTCTAAGTGTGGTTCTGCTTGGAAACATGAAGCGTGGTTCTGCTTCATGTAGAAGAGCTCTAAAAGTCTTACTTTCCATAATATTCAAATGCAGGAGTCTAAGAGTTTCTTTACCATAGACTGTTGTTTGATGTGATTAGTGTTAAATTTGTTCTCTTGTGGAGGCTTGGTTTTGAAGAACGAGGTTATTTTGTGCTGTGAATGTGATGCACAGCTCTCACGCTTCTTTTCCTCTTCAGCTCTCAGTGTCTCATATTCAGCATACTGAACTTTGTGAACTCTTCTGAGGTGGATAACTAGGTTAGATGTTGCCTTAGTTGATGCTGAATACGACCTTTTGCAATGCAAACAGTCAGCTATGAGATTCTTGTCAGTAGACTTGACATTGACAGAATAAAACTTTGCCAGTGTAGCTGATAGTTGAGGCAATTGTACGTCCTCCAGGGCCTCCTCATCCCCAATTGAAGGGCCATCTGGTGTATCAATGTCTTTGTTATCCATCTGCAAAGATAAAAAAATGGGAAGTGATAATCAATTTAATTTCACTTAGTTGTTGTTGTTGTTGTTGTTGTTCTTCTTCTTCTTCTTCTTCTTCTTCTTTTATTATTATTATTATTATTATTATTATTATTATTATTATTATTATTATTATTATTATTATTATTACTAGCATGTCCACGTCCTATGAAAGGTTGTTATTGCCGAAAAATTAGAATTGGAAAGAAAATGCATGCACACACAAACACCTTAGTGACCTTACCTCTATTATGGCACAATTGAGGTATTGTATGTCGTCCTCCCCCTTCGCTACAGCTAACGCTTCTCACTTGTGTCAGTGCTGCCAATAAACTAAGTACATAACTCACGCCACCAGCGACAGCGAGTGTGACAGGGACAGTAGTGCTATCTCTGTCCAACTACCATCATGGTAGTGGGTGGGTCAAGGATGGTTGTACAGGAACGCGACGTGTACTCGTACGCGATGTGTACGTGACTTGTAAATGACCCGTCATAGTTTCGTAAACCATGATTGTTGACCCCCCCCCTCTCTCTCTCTCTCTCTCTCTCTCTCTCTCTCTCTCTCCTCAAGTGATTTTGACTCGAAATATCAAATATAAATATAAATACAAAATACTTTTTTTCTGGGTGCCATGATACAAATACAAATACAAAATACTTTTCCTCTGGATGCTAAAATACAAATACAAATATATTAAAATTGTATTTAAATACAATTCAAATACAAATACAATTGTATATGATCCACCCCTGATATTACACACATATACTGTATATATATATATATATATATATATATATATATATATATATATATATATATATATATATATATATATATATATATATATATATATATATATATACACACACACACACACACACACACACACACACACATATATATATATATATATATATATATATATATATATATATATATATATTTAATAAAGCACTTAAACTTGCTTATTCATGTAACAACTTTCCAATGTCCCTATTTGCATGCATAGATAAACGCCATCTTTACATATTAACGCATATTCAACACCATAACCAGAATGAACAATTTTAACAAGATGTTATTCAAACCAATGAAAATGCAATGCAATATATATGAATGTTGAATTGGCTCCCATTACGAACAATCACTTACAAATACATGAAAACAAGCGAAAGTGCTTCTGGTTTTATAATCCTAATAACAAGTGATTATACATTATCCAGATGATCAACTCAAATTTATTATTTCCGTAATTCCTGCTAATGTGGAATTGTGCTTCGCATTTCCTGGATTGAGTAATGAGTCGAATGAGCCGCTTCTCATGGTAATGAACTAAAGAAGAAAGATTGGGTATTGGGGACATATCTTCAATTAAAGTATTAGTTGCAGGTTAGAAAGCAGATTAATGAGATTATTTCACAGTATAGATAATAGAATAGGCATAACATCTGAATGATATTGAAAGTGACAGACGTCATCCAAATCTATTTTATTGTTCGAATTTTTTTTATCTTGTTCGATTTCTGGCTTGCCACTCACCAGCCGGACCAGCTTTGTATGGAGTCAGGGAAAGGGCACAGGGCTAGCAGACGCACCCCTTCTTGCATGATTTCTAATATATGGGAAAGAAGAATAGGAAACAAAATACTATTAAGGATTGATTTTATATCCCA
>NC_090739.1:110393881-110399207 GCF_036898095.1 Palaemon carinicauda | reverse complement strand
TTTCAGATTATGACTGCACTCTTGGCTGGAAGAGACTTGTAATATGAGACCACCGGAAATACAGGAGGAGGAAAATTTAGATTTAGATAGTAAGGAAACCTATGATATGAATAATTCTGAATATGAAGAACTTAAAACAAAATGGACAAATGACATAAAAAATGAGTATATGGAAGCATTCAGTACTAGAGATATTAACTTATAAGACCAGAAATTAGATTCACTGAACCCTTTGAATGTAACCCAGAATATTATGGATGATATTGTAAAAGATTTAGGAAAATTATATATTGACCCTGCTAAACACATTGGCATTTGTAAAAAAGTTTATCAAAATAAACCTAAAACTAGGGATTGCAAAAAGGTTAGCAAACCGTGGTTTGACAAAGACTGTTCTAGTAAAAGAACTGAATATATGAAAGTAAAAAACAGGCTTAAGAAAATCAAAACAAATGAAGCTAGAAACGAACTGAAAGCTAGAGCTAAAACATATAAGAGAATAATTAATAAAGCTAAGAAATCTTTCAGAAAAAAATTTCATAGGAATGTTAGAAATCTGAGAAAAAGTAGTAGTAAGGATTATTGGGATTTGTTAAAGAATACTGATAAGAGTGAGCTGATTTGTAAAATTGCACTTAAAACATTTCGAGATTATTTTGCTAAACTCAGTCGAGGTAATGTTGAACCTGATGATAGTGAACACCCTGATAATTTCGACCCAAGCATTATTAACCAGTTAGTTAACGAAGAATTAAATAGAGTTTTTACAGTAGATGAGATACAAATTCAAATAATAAAACTTAAGAGTAGAAAAGCATGTGGTATTGATAATATCATAAATGAGTTCCTTAAAAATTGCCCTCATGATATGCTAAATGTTATATGCAAAATTTTTAACATTGTGTTGATCTCCTCAGTTGTTCCATATTATTGGTGTATAGGGATAATAAAACCCATATTTAAGAAAAAAGGATCCCATGACGATCCAGATAACTATAGGGGTATCACACTACTGAGCTGTGTAGCGAAGCTTTTTACCGCTTGTGTCAATAAAAGGTTGACTGATTATATTGACAGCACTGGTCAACTTGGTGAGGAGCAGGCTGGTTTCAGGGAGGGCTATAGTACTCTAGATCATATTTTTGTATTGCATTCACTTGTTAATTTCTATCTCCATCGAAAAAAGAGAATATACTGTTTGTTCGTTGATTACAGAAAAGCATTCGATTTGGTTGACAGGTCGTCCTTGTGGGGAAAAGTAATCTCACATGGCATTAATGGTAATGTTATGGCTGTCATATATAATATGTATAATAATGCAAAATCATGTGTAAAGCAGAATCACAAAATTTCTAACTTTTTCGAATGTAACATAGGTGTAAGACAAGGTGAGAATCTTTCCCCATTACTTTTTGCCATCTACCTAAATGATTTCGAGTCTTTTCTTAGCGGGGGTTATAATGGGATGGATATGTGTTCAAGGGAAATAAATGAAAAATTAAGTAGTATTGATATAGAAATGTTTTTGCGTATTTATGTTTTACTTTATGCTGATGATACTATTGTAATGGCTGAATCCCCAAAGGAATTACAAAACGCCTTAAACAAAGTAAAAGAATATTGTGATACTTGGAAACTTCAAATTAATGTTTCAAAAACTAAAGTAGTTGTATTTTCTAGAGGAAAAGTTAGAAATGTCCCGAATTTTAAATATGGTGAGGAGAGCATCGAAATTGTAGATGATTATATTTACCTTGGTACTACGTTCAATTATAATGGTAAAATGGATAAAGCTATTAAGAAACAAGTCATTCAAGCACGTAGAGCATTATTTAGTATGTTAATTAAATGTAAAAAAACTTGAATTACCCATTGATATCAACTGTGATCTATTCGATGCTCTAGTTGTACCAATTTTGACTTACGGTTGTGAAATATGGGGTTACCACAAACTAGATCATGTTGAAACATTTCACAAGAAGTTCATGAAAAATCAGCTCTGTGTGAACAAGCGAACAGCAAACTGCATGGTATATGGGGATCTTGGCAGATTCAAAATTGAAATATCTATTTGCAAACGGATGATTGGATTTTGGTTGAGAATTGTAAAATCAAAGGCGTCTAAATTGTCAAATGTTTTTTATCGTTTTCTTAGAATTCTATACGAGTCGAATGAGTATAAGTCTAGTTGGATCCATAAAATTAAAACTATCCTTGATTCATGTGGTATGTCAAATATATGGGAGCATCCAGAAAATTTCAATCACACGTGGATAATAAATAGCCTAGAAATGAAACTCAAAGATATAGAGAGACAACAGTGGCATGCAGAAGTAGAAAGAAATATATTGTGTAGTAATTATAAACTTTTTAAGAAAGAATTTGGCCAAGAAAAGTATATTATAAATCTAGATATTCCAGAAAGAATTGCCCTTAGTAAATATAGGTGAGGTACCCATAAACTTCCTGTAGCAACTGAAAGATATTCTAGGCAAGAGAATCAGCACTCTTGCACACTATGCAACGGCATTGAAGTTGGGGATGAATACCATTATGTTTTAGTTTGTCCTGTGATTAGAGAAATAAGAGAGAGATACCTAAAGCCCTACTATTGTAGAAGACCTACCAATTTTAAATTCAGTCTGCTCCTCAATACAAGTAATGCTAGAGAACTGAAAAGACTTGCAAGGTTTGTTAACCTTATAATGTCTTTATTTTAGATTTAATACACTCTAGGATGTTCATTAATCTGGTATTATTTTTCAATGTATGTACTTTCCTTTGTCAGAATACCTTTTATGCGTTAATTATGTACTTACTGAATATATGTGTACATAAATATAGTTGTAATCTATTGGTCTCTTCTTTTTGTAGTTTTTGTGTAAAATATATATATTTGTGTAATTTTGTAATTCTCATACTCCGGAAGGGGTCGATAGAATAAAATTTGCCTTTGCAAAATTTGCCTTTGCCTTTGCCTTTGCCTTGACACACAAGGCCGCCCATCTGACTGGTTCCCAACAACTGCCTGGTCAAGAGTTTGGGCCCAGCCTTGCATCTTCAACTCTTCTCACTTAAATCTACCCCTTCAAGGTAAAATGTATAACGGAGAAAGAGGGATTTCCCCAACAGGTTTCGTTTTAAAGCCTGACTAATAAGTAATCCTCCGGCAATGAACACTTTCACATGTTAGCCACCTGCAACGAAAACTCAATAAACCGTGAAGGTACAATGATATGCTGCGCTCTTCACCTGTGTCTTGTACATAATCATAAATAATCAATGAAACCAGTGGAGATGTTCGAAGCTGAAAACATGCATTATCTTCCTAATAAAAGTTTTGAAATGTAATTCAGATCTGTAATGCCAATTGATAATTGTTAAAAATTTTAGGTGCCTTTGTTATTAGAGCTATCGAAAGATATAGACAAAAAAGAAAAAAAAATATTTCTAATGATTCATTTATACATACAGTGAACAAAATAATATTTGTGATGTTTTATAGCAGTAAAATAATTCACCATCATATCTCTCTCTCTCTCTCTCTCTCTCTCTCTCTCTCTCTCCTCTCTCTCTCCTCTCTCTCTCTCTCTCTCTCGCATCCTACTTGGCACTGTTAAAAAAAAATGTTCCATAAAAAATTTTCATTAATATAATATAAACACTGGTTTTAATTATTATATATTACTGGGAACCTAATCTACTCTATACTTTGGACTTTATCCTTACTACTTATCTTTATTAAAATGAATAAATTGTTTATAATTCTAGAAAAAATGTGGGGCAAATAAACTAGATACTCAAGACAATGGGTACTGAGATATATAACAATCTGGTATTTAAATGATAACCGCCCTTTATTCAAAATCTTTTGAAATGATTTAATATCAAAATCAAGTATATAGATGCATATACTTGAGATGAAAAAAAATGTGTAAAGATGAAAAAAAAAATGAAAAATACACTAATGAATATATAATTTCAAAAAATTTATGTAAGGCGATATTATCTAACGTAATTGATTCCGTTGCCTTTCTTTATTGTCTAGAAAGTAAGCAAAATAAAATGTATCATAAAAGTATACGATAAATTATAATCTCAACTTTCATATAGACACCATAATATGTATATATGACGGAAAAATTAATAATATCAGTGAATTAAAAAGGCCTGAAAATATGATATGCTCGAAATGGTCTATAAATCTAATTTAGAGGCTTAGTCAAACGCTGGGAAAAATTAATTGGTTGCTGGTCTGGAATAGAATAAAAAAAAATTTATTTTCAATAATAGTCAGGACAGGTTTTGTATGGGTTTTTGTATACGTTAAATGTCATAATCCAAAAACTAGTTTAGAGAAATATATCTACAATAAAACAAAAAATTTACCCCTCTCTCTCTCTCTCTCTCTCTCTCTCCCTCTCTCTCTCTCTCTCTCTCTCTCTCTCTCTCTCTCTCTCTCTCTCTCGTTTTGTTTTTCTATGTTCGTATTTGCAGTATACAATAGGATATTATCTATTTTCATGCTAGTTGCTACGTTCTTTCTTTGGATATATAGTTATGTCAGTTATATAATTCATATTCATTGGTATTATTTTCTAATTCTATCTTTACGATTTGCGATAACTCTACATTCCTCTCTTTTATCTTGGCTTCGCAAAAAAATAGATTGTATGAAACAGGTCTATCATTTTTATGAAAGCAATATTTTCCGTTGATTTTTTCTCATTAATTGAAGTTGAAGGTAGTTTATGAGCTTTATATTTTGAAGAGTCTAATCTTTGTTGGTAACAACGACTTTGTGTTGCAAATAATTAGTTGATAATTACCCAGTTACTGACCACTAAAGATAATTAAGATCTGACATATATATATATATATATATATATATATATATATATATATATATATATATATATATATATATATATATATATATATACTGTTTATATATGTGTATATATATATATATATATATATATATATATATATATATATATATATATAGAGAGAGAGAGAGAGAGAGAGAGAGAGAGAGAGAGAGAGAGAGAGAGAGAGAGAGAGAGGAGAGAGAGAGAGAGAGAGAGATAGTCTTGCCTGTTCATAAATACGGAATAATTATCAAGTAATTTTTGTCTTTAGTATTTCAGATACTAGGTAGAGTGTAAGAGCGATAGCCTTTGTTGCCCTCCCTCGATACAAGATTATTATCATTAAATCTTCACATCATTAGGTTAATTGTGTTTAACTTTACGAAGATTTTCCCTTCATATTTTATTGATACTTGCATCAAAGGGTCTCGGTTAGATTTCACAAGTCGTCTCTA
>NC_090739.1:110376381-110388881 GCF_036898095.1 Palaemon carinicauda | reverse complement strand
GGCTGACACTACTATGTCTGTCTGTAATTTTGAAATTTTCCTTAGAAATGGCATGACCAGATTTAAATGCGTGGTCATAAATAGCTGAATTGGTTTCTTACTTAAAAGTATATTGGTTCGTACCGATCTCCCCATGTGCTCCGAAATCCTACACTGAAGCTGTCTAGATGTGCTTCCAGTGTAGCACTCATTACAGAGTGCACATTGAAAAGTGTATATGACACCGGAACACAAGGGAGTAGGTAGACTCCCCTTATATTTGAAAAGTGAGCCAACTGAGAGCTTGTTAGTAAAAATTTGTTTTAAATCTATGTGGGGATAACACTTCCGTACAACAACCTCCATAACCTCTGTTCTTAGTCTCCGAAACATGACCATAGTACGGAAAGGAGACATATAACTTTAGCCTGCCTGACACTTGCGAGCATTTTTGCCACGTACTGGCACGCATTGATGCGTGCCACCCGCACTGTTCACGACCAGTTCACGACACGTTCACGCATAGTTTACGACAAGTTCACGCCACGTTCACGCCATGGCACGAATTGGCACGCCTAGTTCACGACAAGTTCACGACACGTTCACTTATCTTTCCGCATCATTCCGCATCGTTCACGCATCGTTCACGCCAGTTCACGAATTGGCCCATCCATATAGAAACGGGGCTTCTCCAACCAGAGGACATTCTTAGATTGGCTTCGGAAGAGACAACAATGCTTTCTGTCAGAGACACCATTGCATTGAGGAGAGATACCTATACCTGGCAGCTGCTGTAGCATTTGTTGGAGTGCATCAGAAAAGGCTGGCAAAGGAAAAAGAGAACAAAAGCCAACCCTACCTCGAAGAAAGATACAAAGGAAAGTGTGGGTCAGGGAATGGTTAACCAGAAGGCAGTCGTTTGGACACTATGACAGTCTATTGACTGAACTCAACAAGGAAGATCCAAGGGGCTACAAAAATTACCTCAGAATCACACCTGACCTGTTTCAAGAGATGGTTGAGAAGTTAACCCCACACCTCCTGAAGCACTCCACCTTCATGAGGGAACTGCTTCAAGTTGGACTCAAGCTTGCTGTCACCCTCCACTTTTAGCCACTGGAAATTCCTATCAAAGTCTGCAGTACAGCTTCAGGGTTGAAGCAAGTACCATCAGCAGTTAATACCCGAGGTGTGTAAAGCCATCATCGCGGCCTACAAGGACGAAGTGCTGCGTTGCCCCAAAACTGAAGAGGCCTGGAAGGAAGTTGCTGCCAGATTCAGCTCCAGATGGAATTACCACAACTGTCTGGGGGCTGTGGACGGAAAGCACATTGCCATAAAGAAGCCACGCAATGCTGTCTCTTACTACTACAATTACAAGGGCTTCCACAGCATTGTACTGATGGCAGGTGGCAGATGCTTCCTACAAGTTCCTCTATGTGGATGTTGGGGCAGAGGGTGGTGCGTCGGATGGAGGAACATGGAGCAACTGTTCTCTGCATGATGCTGTAGAAGACAACAGAGCTGGAGTGCCTCAACCAGAACCAATCCCTAATGATGACCACCCAGTGCCCTATCACTTCGTTGGGGATGACGCCTTTGCTCTCCGAACCTGGATGATGAAACCATTCTCCCATCGGTCACAAGTCCTACGAGAATGCATATATAGCTACAGGTTGTCTCGTGCCCCGACGTGTCGTTGAGAATGCCTTTGGAATTTTAAGTCAAAGGTTGCGTTGCTTCTTGACGACGATGCAGCAGAAGCCCAACACCATCAACCTGATCACCATGTGTGTCTGTGTCCTGCACAACCTCATCCTCATCAAATACCCAGGTGCTTTGACAGAAGTGGACTACGAAGATCCAGACACACATGCTCTGATCCCTGGCGCATGGAGGAATGAGCAAAACCTGCAGGGGCTGATGACTCTACCCGGCCATCATATCCAGAAGGATGCAAAGGATCTGCGAGACTACCTTTCACATTACTACATGTCCCCTGCTGGTGCTGTCCCTTGGCAAGAAAAAATTGTGAGTACCTCCATGAGCTGTATAAATAGCAGACAAATTATGTACAAGTATTAAGAAAGCCTTTTATTTTAACATTAAAAGCAGCAAACATGAAAAGTTTTTAGGCTGTTGATTTTAAGGTAATAGAGAAAAAAGTGTGTTGAAATAAGAAATCATTTTATTTTTACATTAAAACAGCAAACAGAAAAAATTTGTTTTGCTCTTCATTTTAAGGTAATAAAGAAGAATAAGTATGTTGATGAAATAAAACATCATTTTATTTTTACATTCAAACAGCAAACTTAAAAATTTCTTGTGTTTATTTTTCAGTTCATTTTTATTTAAAACAAAAGTTTTGGCTCTTGATTGGTAATAGAGGAAAATAAGTGTGTGCATGAAATAAGACATCATTTTATTTTTACATTCAAACAGCAAATATAAACAATTATTAGGTTTATATTTTTTCTTTCCTTTTCATTAATTTTTTCGTTTCCTTTTTGTTTCTCTTCATTATAAAGTTATAGAAATAGTTTGAAATAAGATATCCTTTATTTTTTCACATTAGAACAGCAAATATAAAAATTTATTAGGTTTATTTTTCTTTCCTTTTCATTAATTTTTTCGTTTCCTTTTTGTTTTTCTTCATTATAAAGTTATAGAAATAGTTTGAAATAAGATATCATTTTTTTTCACATTAAAACAGCAAATATAGAAATTTATTAGGTTTATTTTTTCTTTCCTTTTCATTAATTTTTTCGTTTCCTTTTTGCTTCTCTTCATTATAAAGTTATAGAAATAGTTTGAAATAAGATATAATTTTTTTTTTTCACATTAAGACAGCAAATATAAAAAATTTTTGGGGTTTATTTTTCTTCCCTTTTATTATTTTTTACTTTACTGTTTCTTTCTTTGTATTTTAAGGTAATAGACAAAAGTAAGTGTTTGGAAATATATAAATATTTTATTTACATTAAAACAACATATATGTACAAGTATCACACTTCATTTATGTACAAATATTTAAAAGTATTTAAATTTCCTTGTCCTTGACTGGTGGGGGTGTCAAGTTCCTTGGACGAGTAGAGGGGGTGAGGGTGTCATGGCCTCATCTAGGTTGCTGTCGATGGTCCCCGGGGTCAAGACAGGGAAGGTCAATGGAGTCTTGAATGACGACAGCGACGTTATTGAAGGTGATGGTGAAGGAGCCTGGACAAGGGTGGGTGACGACACTGACGCTGATGGTGAAGTCACCTGGACAGGGGTGGATGACAGTGGAGTTGGCATCCCTGGGTGCCACTCCGTGGTACGGGGCAAGGAAGAAGGGCCTGAATGCGGCATCCGGTTATGACTGGCTGGACGATGCTGCTGCTGCTGCTCTGGCTGTGCCTGCGAGGGTCCTGGTTGAGGGGGCTGCCAAGGTTGCTGCTGCTGAGGGGGGCTGCCAAGGTTGCTGCTGCTCAGGGGGCTGCCAAGGTTGCTGCTGCTGAGGGGGGCTG
Organism: Palaemon carinicauda; assembly: GCF_036898095.1. Lineage (NCBI taxonomy): Eukaryota > Metazoa > Arthropoda > Malacostraca > Decapoda > Palaemonidae > Palaemon > Palaemon carinicauda. Next base: position 110,385,396 of record NC_090739.1, on the reverse strand, counting down.
CCAAGGTTGCTGCTGCTCAGGGGGCTGCCAAGGTTGCTGCTGCTGTGGGCATGCCCAGGTCACTAATGGTTGTTGCTGTGCCTGCTGGAAGACCTGATTCTCGTCCCTGTAGCGGTGTGCAAGATTGAGGGCACTCTATCTGGAAATTCGTGCCATCGGTGTACTGGGATGGCACGCATGTAGCCTTCCAGCAGGCACGCAAAATCGTGCACAATCTTGTGCTGGCCCATGAACGTGGGGGCGATCGAATCTGCTTTCGACATAAGCTGAAACATAAAAAAAATATTATAAAAATATAATATATATATATTATATATGTTATATATATATATATATATAATATATATATATATATAATATATATATATAATATATATATTATATATATATATATATATATATATTATATATATATATATATATATATATATATATATATATAATATATATATATATATATATATATATATATATATATATATATATATATATATATATATATATATATATATATATATTATATAATATATATATATATATATATATATTAATTAATATATATATATATATATATATATATATATATATATATATATATATATATAAAACAAACATTGTAACAATTTAGTACAGCATTTTAATGCAACAGATTGCATATGTCAAAAACAATGAATACTCACATTCTTCAATATATTGCTAAAATCCTTCTCCGACACACAGGTGTCGCTGTGAGTGGTGTCAAGTGTTCGGCTGGACCCCTTCCCCTTCCCCTTGCCCTTGTCCTTCCTGGTGCTGGTAGATGCTTGGCTGTGAGAACCTGTCGACCTCACATCATCATCGACATCGCTGACTGTCTCTGCACCTCCTTCGGAGCCACGAAACTGCTCACTGGAGACTGTCTTTCCCCGGACGATGTGCTGAATGAGGAACGACCAAGTGTCCATGAGGAAGTCATCACGGCCAGTCCTTTGGGCCTGGCCAGCTCCACTCTTTTTCTCCTTTTTCATAATCTTGCCAACCCTCGTCCTCAAGTTCTCGTATCGCTTATTGCATTGGGCACCAGTGGCAGGAGGATCCAGCTGCCTTCCTATATCTTCCCACCTGCTGTTCTTCAAAACCTTGTTGATCCACTCCTTGTGTTTCTTGTCAAAAAGCATGGGGTTCTCCTTGACAAGGTCGGCCAACGTAGTCTCCCTCTCTTCTGTCCACTGGTAGTCAGGGATGTCCTTCTTAGACACCCGAACCCGCTTCTTCTTCAGTTCATCATCACTGGATACCTGGCTCTGGCTTGTATCCTGCTGTGTCTCCGGGATGACCAAATCGAGACTTGAAAATGATGAATGAGGAGAATCTCGATCAGCAGTCTCCTCTATCACGTTCAGTAGTGTTCCACTTTCCATTTTCCTCCCCCTTCTCTTTGGCTGTCTACCTTTCGGCATGTTGTCTCTTCGCTGGCGAGCTTTGGAATGGCTAGGAGTGTCCTCGGACCTCAATTTATACACCCCCTAATCCCACGAGAGCTCCACTGGCGGAGTAGGCGTGCACTAGCGTGAACCATGCGGGACCTGGCGTGAACTGGAGTGAACGATGCGGGAAGTGGCGTGAACGATGCGTGAACAGTGCGAGACAATGCGGGAGTACAATGCGTGACAATGTCAGTGGGAAGGCTGCGATGCGCGAACATGTCGTGAACTGGCGTGAACGATGCGCGAACTGGCGTGCACGATGCGTGAACAGTGCGTGGAATGCGTGGCATGGCACGCATTGGTACGCACTGGCACGCATCGTCCCGCACTGTTCACTCCAGTTCACTCCAGTTCGCGCATCGTTCACGACTATTTCACGACTATTTTTGGCGTGCCAATGCGTGCCACAAACTTTAAACATTTCAAAGTTCTGGGCACGCATGGCACGCATGCCACGCATCGTTCCCGCACTGTTCATGACAATTTCACGACTCGTTCACGCGAGTTCGCGCATCAATGCGTGCCAGTGCGTGCCACGGATGCGTGCAAGTGTCAGGTACCCTTTTTTCTTACTGACCGTTTGAATTGTTAAATTTTGACTGTAAATTTTACCTAAAACTTTCTGACTTGATTATAGTAGAGGTTCAGAGGGAACCCATTGTTAATAAAAAATTATTTTAGAAAATTTTCTTCCTCATGAAACCCTAGATAAGTTGAACATACATGATAACATCTATATAACAGTGTTTTTATCGAATGAATTTTGTAGATTTTTGTTTCCGAACTTAAAAAAAAAAGTGAGTGCTTAGTCCTGTAAAAGTGTTTTTTTTTTTCGAAATACTGAAGTTTCAAAGGTATTATGTTTCCGAGAGATCAAGACATCGAGAAAAGGCAAAGTATCATCCTGTTCATTTTCTTTCGTAAATTTTATATTACGATGCTTTGTACTTAGATAATCTAAAAACTGGCTTATGTGATCTAAATTTTTGAAAAGTAAAAATGTATCATCTACATATCGACGGTACAAAAAAGGCTTAAATTCTAAAGGACAATCACTCAGCCATTTCCCTTCACAATAACATAGAAATAAATATATTTGCCAAGGTTGGTCCACACGGCGATCCCATTGCTACTCCATCTACCTACTCGTATAACTTGTCATTAAACATGAATGTGGATGTAGTGGTAGCTAGTTCTAATAGTATTTTGAGTTGTTTTTTATTGAAACCTTCGAAAATGTCCTCTAGATTAGGGAAAAGTTGTTCAAGAATTATCTCCAATGTTTCTCTTAAAGGAATGTTAGTGAACAAACTTCTTATGTCGAAGCTGCACATAACATAGTTATTTGCATCTTCGACAGAATCTATCAAGTCTACAAATTCATAAGTATTTTTCAGGGTATATTCATTTACTGTGAGAGGGGCTAGCTTAGTTACTAGATGTTTGGACAGGTCATAGGAGCAGGTATTAATAGCGCTGAGAATTGGTCTCAGAGGAATGCCTCTTTTGTGAATCTTTGAGGGCACCATACATAATACCAGGTTGTGTTCCTGTTGCCCTCATTGCTGAGGCTGTTTCGTCTGACAATATGCCATCCTTCTTCCACTTACAAACTCTGCAGTTTATTTTATTCTCCATATTTAAAGTGTGAATTAAGGGGTCCTCCGACACCAACTATCTGAACTTAGACCTATCATTTAAAATATCCTCCATTTTCCTTACAAAATAAGCTTTATCCAGTATTACAACTCCATGACCTTTATCCGGTTTACTTATGATTATAGTTGGGTCTTTACCTAGATTTCTCAAGATTTCAATATCCTTTTTAGAAAAAATGGGGGAAAAAACTTTGTGAGGTTTGAAATTATAGAATGTTCTGTATGCAATGTCTTGTATAGCTCGTCTAAAGCCATATTCATGGTCGCCATGTGGAACCTCTTTGTCAAGGTATGAGTACAAATTTTCAAATGCTAAAAAATGTCTATAAAAGTTTATACGAAAATGGAGCAGTTTAAAGTTCAATCCATAGGCTAATAGTCCTTCTTCCTTAGGTGATAATTTTCGACTGGAGTGATTGAAAATAATCTTATTAGGGTCAAGTGAATCTAGAGAGTTTGTTATACCTAAAAATTTAGTTTCTTTTCGTGGGTTTTTATAGTCTTAGTATTAACTTTACATACATTTTTGGAGATATAAGATTTAAAATAATAATAATCTAAAAACTAACAGTAGTGTTTATCTCAGCATCTAGTCTGATTTTTTCTTTTTCCTAAATTTATTATGGTTTTAATTTTATGATTGATTTCTATGGTCAGAAGTTTAAAATGCCATTTTCGATGCAGTTTAGAAATAAGTAAATTACGTTTATGCAACTTAAAATATAAAAATTGGGTAAGATTTCATAGCTTTTACATGTTTAAAAAAATTTTAAATCCGGTTTATTCTTCCTTAATTTAATTGCAATTTTTCTAGTTTTCTGAAGAGTAGCAGTCCTTGACGGCCATATCTTGATAAAATTATAGTTGATATTTATTTATGACCTCGCATTTAAATCTGGTCATGCCATTTCTAAGGAAAATTTCAAAATTACAGAGAGACATAGTATCGTCAGCCAACTGAGAATCTTGGAGTCTCTATACATTTTTAGGACCAAACCCAGCTTGAATGAGGGTTTACCTGTTCAGTTGCCGGTGACCCATTGATCCGTTTGGTCTGTGGGTTGCTTCTCTGTATGGGTGGTCATCGTCTCCTGCGGGTGACTTGGTATAATAGTTATTGAGTCTTTTATGTAGTTATGTGTGTAATAAGTCCTTTATATGGTTTTATGTTCCTTGATTAGTTTGATTTTAGAGCTAGTTGGGCAGTTCTTGGAAGTAATACTTCCCAACTATGTACTTAGGATGATTTTTATTAATTTTATTAATTTTACATAATGATAGTTGCAGATAGGCTGAGGATGACATAAGTTATGTCGAAAGCTACCAAATAAATATGATGATAGCAGCATTGACTATTCTATTTCTACTTAAATTGCGATTCCCGAGAGGAACCCAACTATCAACTATATATGTATATATATATATATATATATATATATATATATATATATATATATATATATATTATATATATATATATATATATACCTGTGTATACATATTCATACATACATATGAAAATGTGTATGTGTATATATGTTTGTATGTGAGAGTGTATGTATGCTTTTACGTGCACATGTATGTACATACTTGTTTATGTAAGTTGAGTGTCCCTGCATATACTAATAATTGAATAAACCTTATGCAAATGATCATAATGTTATGAGAGAGAGAGAAAATAAAAGAGGTAAAATATTGAATTAATTCCTATTGGCAAAGCTTGTCGTCATTGATGCGTGACTTTTATAAGAGGTTCATCTGATTACGCATTTTATTGTTATTATTATTATTATTATTATTATTATTATTATTATTATTATTATTATTATTATTATTATTTTTATTATTGTTATTATTATTATTAGCTAAGCAATAACCCTAGTTGGAAAAGCAGGATGCTATAAGCAAAGGGGCTTCAACAGGGAAAATAGCTGAGTGAGGAAAGGAAACAAGGAAAAATAAAATATTTTAAGAAACAGAGAAAATAGCCCTGTGAGGAAAGGAAACAAGGAAAAATAAAATATTTTAAGAACAGTAATAACAATAAAACAAATATCTCCCGTATAAACTATAAAAACTTTAACAAAACAAGAAGAAGAGAAATTAGATAGAATAGTGTGCCCGAGTATACGTTCAAGCAAGACATATTGTCTTATTACAACAGAGTGCTTGCGTAATGTACCGATTTAATATTTCATGTTAATTTGTACAGGTATGATTTTTATTCATGGCAGTTATAATGAGATATATAAATAATTTTCTATACGTTTAATGGATTATAATATTTTTGATACAGTAATAAACAAGTTTTTTATGTTTTTTTTTTTTTTTTTTTTTTTTTTTTAAATAAATGTGTATTCGAAAAAAAAATGAAACGGATTACGGATACTATTTGACTTTTTTTTTTTTCTTAACGAATACATATGCAAAAACAAAATTTTTCTCTCTCATAATCTGTAAAACCTAATAAATTGTATAACGTAAATTGCTTATGAAATAAACATTATTGACTAACAATCCGAAAAGGGTTTAAAATTAATTCACAATTCATAAGGAGAGAGTTAATATATTCCAAAAAAAAGAAAAAAAAATAATCTCAATAATTGGGATATATGGAAATTTTATAAAGTATTTAAATTACTATATGTAAATTATTGAATATTATTACCTTGAATATTGATCCTCACTGTTATATTGACGTAAAGGGACTTGGTTAGATTCCGTTAGTCGTCTCGATTTTGAGCTTTCAATTTAGTACTTCTCCATTCATCATCTCCTACTTCACATTTCTTATTCCTCAGCCATGTAAGCCTAGGTCTTCCAACTCTTCTAGTGCCTTGTGGAGCCTAGCTGAACGTTTGGGGAGTGCTAAGAGCCTGTCCAAACCATCTCCATCTACCACTCATCATGATCTCATCCACATATGGCCCTGGAGTAATATCTCTGAATCATTAGAATCAATAAATTCCATTACGTTACTATTGACATCGATTCTTTAATATGATCCTATATTGGTTGTATACGTCCCATAAAGCTTGTTATTTTAAATGCCATTAACGTCAGACTTTACTCTCATTGTTCCTTTTTTTTTACATTCCGGGAAGAACTGGAATGTGTAAGTTCGTATGTAATAGTTATACAGTACGAAGAGTTCCTCAGTATAGTGGAGTGGGGGATGTCATGTATGGCTATACATATTACATACACCATGGTAAGTGTTATTATTCCTAATCAGAAAAAATTAAAAGCCCTGGTATTTTAATTATGCGAGACTCTTGTCTCTACATCTGTTTATTGTAATTGAATAGACTATCTTCAAGACAGATAATAACGTGAACATGCGAAACTAAATTAAAGTGCATAAAAGTAAGGGAGGCAACCCTAAGCTACCTTAGTTATATCAATTTGAGACTGACACCATACATGTGATAATATCATTTAACTCTTTGGTTAGGTATGAAAGTAATTTGCTGGTTTTGTATACGATTATGTTGTTAATATTTTGATAAGGTAACATGAAAGTTGGTATCTTTAGGCCAATTAATTTCAGTTATAAAAATTTTACCATTTTAATGGTAAAAGTAGTAAACCGATTGATAGCAATACGCACTTCTTAACTTGTTGGCACTTGGGTGTATTTTCATGGACTAAATTGTCATAAATTATAGACATATTATCAAAAATCTTATTACGTTTTTTTTAGTCAGTGTTATTTTACTTGATGTAAACGTGAATTCACATCATATGGCACAAAATGTATACTGTTACTAAGAGACGGATTAAACCATTTAAATTTCAAATGATTTCTGAGAGAGAGAGAGAGAGAGAGAGAGAGAGAGAGAGAGAGAGAGAGAGAGAGTTGTGCAGCAATGTGCATATTTATGCCTTTCTTTTCCTCTTTATACCATATTACGCTAGTTACATTCAAAGCCTCCTTCCATATAATGGGAAACAGATATTTGCTTACCTGCCATTACATGGTGACTCATCATTTGTTTTACTCATAACAAAGTAATACGGATTACCTTTGCGTTTTTGTTGCGCACAGCTTCCTTAAAAAAAAAAAAAATAATGGCCATTTAGTTGATATTAGAATCTATTTCAAACGAAATTATGTATGGGAGATAAGATAAAAGGTGTATTCTCCCAATTTGCTTATACACATTGTGTCTGAACTAAATTTGCATATATTTCTTGACGGGAGTTTAAAATATATATTTATATTATGTAAATTTAAATATCTATATGATTATCTTATGTTACAGTAGGTACAACAACTATGCATACAAAACTGAATATTTCTGAAGTTCCAATTTATACTACATATGACTACAATGAAATTGGTATTATCAATTATTAATAATAATAATAATAATAATAATAATAATAATAATAATAATAATAATAATAATAATAATAATAATAATAATAATAATAATAATAATAATAATGATAATAATAATAATGGAGAGCTTTAAATTATCAGAACCACATGAGAATATAAATTCCATGATATCTAAAATAACGTATACTGATTAGCAAATGCGACCGAGTGAGGTGTGTAAGGCATTACACTCCTACTCATGGTCTTCCTTAGAAATACCCATTAAAATCTATTAATAAATAATTTGATTTATACTGAAGGTAATGAAACGAATAAATAAAGGAAGATACAACATGAATCATAATGCCCTCTCCCTCTTCTCAGGTAGATTTAATGAAAGCTTGTTCCGTCTTAAGTGGTTATTTCCCCTCGGCATCAAGGAGTTCGAGTCTTACGTTGATGTAAACACAGGTTTTCCTTTGTCACTAACAATACCTAAATTCTCCTTCTCCCCGTTCATTCTTTCTTGTAGGGAATGTATTGGGTTTTCTTTGTTACTTCAAGTACTAAAGAGGCTCTAAGTTCGAAGTTATGTTGGGAGATCGAGTGGAAATTCGGTTTCTTTCCAGACCCGTCATGTTTGTGTTGTTTTTGCTGCTTGGTTTCGAGTATGGATACACAGCAGTTTGGCATTGAAATGGGGATTTTTTTTTATGGTGAATGTAGAGTACACGGCTAGGTGCTATTTTGTATGTCAGGCATTCTTTTATATTTATCTATAAATTTTTCCTAATTTCTTAAAATAGATATTAAGATTTTGGTAATTTCTACTGTCATATAATTACTATCCATCTTCTTCTCCTTCTTCTTCTTCTTCTTCTTCTTCTTCTTCTTCTTCTTCTTCTTCTTCTCCTTCTTCTTCTGCTTCTTTATTAGATACAAAACATCCACTTGAATTTATTCTTGATAACTTTAAAAACGAATTAATGTATAATTAAACAGAAAAATATAAGTATTTTTATAACAATGGAAATTGTTATGCTTTGTTTTTGTGGTTCGGGAATTCCTAAATCTAAAGTTATATCTCTGAAAGATTCCTATCTTCTCTTTTCTGTAAGTCAAAGTTACTCCTAGGTTTTGATTACTCTCGGTAGTTAGTTAGTTATTGACAATAATGATCACATTTTTATACAGTTGCAATTATACAATTAATTTTTATTGATTACATTCAGTAAATCAAATAGGATTCAAGATCCTAAATAAACTAATGATTGTCCATTATGATCTTAAGTTTTCCTAACCTAATAAAACGAAAGTTACATTGCAACATATAATATATATATATAATATATATATATATATATATATATATATATATATATATATATATATATATATATAAATATATATATATATATATATATATATATATATATATATATATATATATATATATTTATATATATTAATGTGTGTGTATATATATATATATATATATATATATATATATATATATATATATATATATATATATATATATATATATATATATATATATATATATATA
>NC_090739.1:110356381-110366381 GCF_036898095.1 Palaemon carinicauda | reverse complement strand
CTATCACACAACAAAGGGAATCGTGTTCCCATATTATTATTATTATTATTATTATTATTATTATTATTATTATTATTATTATTATTATTATTATTATTATTATTATTATAACTTTCTACACATTTGCACCTATTTTTGAAAGCTATCAAAGGCTATGCAAAATTATAGAACTAGACTAAGATAGGCTAAATTACAATTATTATTTTTTTTTTCATAAGCTTACTTGTATGGTTATTGCTTTGGCCTCCATGGTTTTAAAAGGTCGTACGAGCGTGGTATGCTTAGGAAACCATTTATGATAGGATCAGAAAGAAAATAAATGCCATTAGAACTTGAAAGATAGCCAGACTTTAAAAGAAAATAATTTTTGACTAGGGTCTTGTCCAGTGGGCAACCCGTACAATAACCCAGCTTTTCTTCATGGGTCCTCTTTATATTATCCCCTATCATAAATAGAAATAAAAAGAAAAATGCTAATCCTGCAACTTTGACATGACTAAAAATTTTTATTTATTTGTTATTCTCTTTTGATTTAGTTTAAAAATTTCTACAAAAAAATTATACCCGAACTTTTCTCTAAGGAATCCTATTATCTGTGTTTGCCATGTCTCTATTTCTCTTTAGGCATTTGTTCTTTCATTTTAAAGTAGGCTATATATTTGCACAGTCTATTACTTTTTACACTTTTATTAATTACGCTGACTGTTGTTTTTTCATATGGGTTGTACCCCGTATTAGGTATATCACGACATTTTTTTTTTTTTAATGAAACCTCACGGTGGGAAATTTTTGAGATGTCCTCTCTATATACACTCATGCTATTTGAATATGAATTTATTTCATACTAAAATCTACCCATACTTGATCACATGGTCTTGACACGACTTTATCATTTTCCTGGAAGAAAAAATGCGAAAACCTGTAACAAATGTACTGGGAACTGATAATTTGATAGCGTTACTGTCAATTCCTACAGGGAAATGGAATCATGTAAGGACTGGAGAGGAAAAAAGGAAAACTGAAACCTAATCATACCTGAAAATCAAATTTGGCCTGAAACGGGGAATGTAAAGAACTTAGCGAGATCAATGGAAACACTGTTGTAATATCAAACTATGGGATATATATATATATATATATATATATATATATATATATATATATATATATATATATATATATATATATATATATATATATATATATTGATAGGAATAAGGCTAGCAGAATGAACGGAAGGAAGAAGTGAGAAGCTCTGAATAGTGATCAGACAGATATTGAAAATAATAGGAGAGGAAATGCCAGAGAGCAGTTCAAAGGAATAAAGTGCATCAGAAAAGGATTTCAGCCTGGACTGGGTATGATCAAGAATAAGAAAGGGTTGCTGTTAACTGCTGAAAGGGATTGTAAAAACAGATGTAGAGAATATTTTGAAGAGTTAACTGAACAGACCATACACAGAAACTGCAGTAGAGGAATTAGTAAGCGACCAGGAAATGATAGAAGACCCACATGACAACGAGATAATAGCAGTTATTAAGATCTTGTATAACAATAAAGCAGCTGGAATTGAAATTAAGTGCAAAACTTGTTAAATACGATAGGCAGAGATTATATACAGATATATACAGAGTGGTCAAGAGAATCTGGCATTTTGAAAGCATGCCTGAAGAATGCGAGGAAGGTATTTTTGTATCCATACATATAAAAGGCGGTAAAACAGAATGCGGTAACTACAGAGGTTTATGCATCCCCACTGTGGATTACAAAGTATAAGCCAAACCATTATATGGGAGGTTACTACAATATTATCTTGACATTGTAGGTGATTATGAAGCTGGTGTCACTCCGGGCAAGTCCACAGTCGAGAACATATTCATATTCCCTCAGTTGATCGAGAAATACTAGGAATATAATAAAGATCATTAGCATGTTTGTGGATTTCAAACAGGCATATGACAGCATCCACAGGCCATCTATGCGGAGCATATTAAGAACATTCGGCACCCCAAAAATGTTAGTTCGACTAATTCAGATGTGCTACCATAACACAAGAACCAGAGTGAATAAGGGAGGTGACCTCCTTGACCCCTTCAACATAGATATTAGACTAAAGCAAGGATGTTCATTATTGTGTCTCCTTTTTAATCTTGCATCAGAATAGGTGAAAAAGGCAGACACCACGAAAGGGAGATGGAGAGAGGATAGCATATGCGGATGATGTAGATCTTCTGGGTGAGAACTTTACAGAAGGCGATAATCAAACAGATAAGTTTAAAGAGAGGCAAAACAAGTTATCTTGGAAATTAATGAAAGCAAGACCTAGGCAGCGAAAATTTCTAGAGGAAGAATCGAGTTGGACTTGTAACTAGGAGGGTTAATGCTGTGAGTGGAGGACCAGTTTAAATATCTGGGCTCAACAATAGCCAAAGGCAATGAGGTAAAGGAAGAAGTACAAGTCAGAATTTCAGCAGTTTCATTATATATATATATATATATATATATATATATATATATATATATATATATCTATATATATAAATATATATATATATATATATATATATATATATATATATATATATATATATATATATATCTATATATATATATATATATATATATATATATATATATATATATATATATATATATATATATATATATATGTATATTTATATATATATATATATATATATATATATATATATATATATATATATATATACATGCAGAGAGAGAGAGAGAGAGAGAAAGAAAGAGAGAGAGAGAGCGAGAGAGAGAGAGAGAGAGAGAGAGAGAGAGAGAGAGAGAGAGAGAGAGATCAGACTTGTTGAACAACCAAACCTCTCTCTCTCTCTCTCGCTCTCTCTCTCTCTCTCTCTCTCTCTCTCTCTCTCTCTCTCAGAGAGAGAGAGAGAGAGAGAGAGAGAGAGAGAGAGAGAGAGAGAGAGATACCATGCGAACTAACAACCAAACTGGAAAGAAGAAAGACAAATAAAACCTAAAGCACAGTTCACAGCCCTGAGATTTAGAAGGGGAAGAACAACACCTGGCAAAACCGCGATACATTTTTGCTGGCGCTAACGAGCACCTCCACACACCACAGAAAAACATCAGCTAATAACTCTGTGAGATACGAACTTTCACAGTTAAAAACATTCCCCCGAAATCTTTGTTCTTCTCAAGGTTTTCTTCTGTCTTTCTTTTTTTTTCGGTAATATGGCTGTCTTCCGGACTCGCTTTTCCTCTCTGTTCTGAAGGATTTTGTTTCTCCTACATATAAAGGTATTAAATTACTTTCTATTTACATTTGTTTTTCTTTCTGCATGTAAAACATTTGGTTAATTGCTGAGGTATAAGAGTTAGATCTTTCTCCATTCACATTTACTTATTTTGTTAAATAGCAATGTTGTAATACATAACAAAGACAAATGTAATAACTTTTATTTCTCTTGGCAAACACTAACAGTTAAAAAAATCTGACACTTTTTTCTGTAGAAGTAAGATATTGAAAAATATCTGATAAGAATTATGGTATATATATATTTATATATATATATATATATATATATATATATATATATATATATATATATTTATATATATATAAATATATATATATATATATATATATATATATATATATATATATTTATATATATAATATATATATACATATGTATATATATACTGCATATATATATATATATATATATATATATATATATATATATATATATATATATATATATTATATATATTTGGCAATGTATGTACAGTATGTGTGTATGTTCACGATAGGCGCACAGGCCTTCGATCTGATGTGGTTGAAATTCGTAACAGAGATGGGTTTCTACCTCGGAAAGGTCAAGACATAGGTTCGTGAGCCCGGGAGCTCCCAGGAATTCACTTCTATGGAATCCCAAGAAAATTTCCATTCTTCCGTCATCTTGAGGACCTTGCCAAAATTTTCCTGAAAATTTCGATTTTGTGATCCATCTGTTAAATTACATGGGATGAATTTCAGGGAGTATGCATTCAGAGAAGTATAAACGATTTGATATTGTTTAATTTTCTGGAGGTTTTTATTCTTTGCAGAAATACCTGTTTGAACTGATGTTTTTTTTTTCTTTCAAAGAATTTCCTAGGCGAGTGAGTGACATAGTCACTGGTCACTGTTGAGACCATCAGTTAAGGTTGTGTTTACTGTATTCAATTGTGACTTGATATATATGTATTTTCGGACTAAACTAGGTAGGATCCGCCCGTAGGGTTGGTAACCAGTTACTATGTATATATATATATATATATATATATATATATATATATATATATATATATATATACAGTATATATATATGTATATATATTTATATATATATATATATATATATATATATATATATATATATATATATATATATATGTATATATATATGTGTGTGTGCGTGTGTATATATATATATATATATATATATATATATATATATATATATATATATATATATATATATGTATATATACATATATATATAAATACATATATACACATATATATATAAAATTATATATATATTTATATATATATATATATATATATATATATATATATATAAATGAAACAAGAATTATGTTCTATCATTTGCTTTATTTATTAGGAACTACAAACAAAAATAATTGGCCAAATAGAAGAAAATATTAGAATTTTTTATCAATAAGAAATCTGTACATTTAATGTATTATTCAGTGTTAATTACCTACGACATTTTATATTATTGAACAAATGAAATTATATATAGTTTTTTTTTTTCAAATACTCGCTTTTAAGTAATTCATTTGCTAATGATATTGTAGGTGGAAACACCATCAAATAAAGAAAGAAAAACAAACTAAGAAGGATTTAACTGCTATAATACTATGATAATACCCTTTTAGTGTCATCGTCTTGCAAACCAAAAAGGAAAAAGATATTTGAAAAAAGAAACAGATGTTGGTATTTTATTAGAGACTTGAGCTGATTTTCATAGTACCGGTAATGTTCATAGCAAGTCTTATATTACATATACCTTAAAGAATGATACAAAGAGACTCCTTCCTACATCATCATCATCATCAGTTTAATAATAATAATAATAATAATAATAATAATAATAATAATAATAATAATAATAATAATAATAATAATAATGTAAAAAAGGTGACATGAACTCATGAAATAACCAATACATAGCATTCTTCTGCCGTGAATAAATCTATCAAAACTAAAGGACAGAAGTTTCTAATCTTTACAAAAGTATCTCAATAGAAAGTATTTATATACGCACAAATTATTATAATAGAAACATGCACTCACATATATATATATATATATATATATATATATATATATATATATATATATATATATATAAATATATATACACACACTTACAAAGGCAGGGTTAAAGCATCTGTGTCTGATTTCATGAAAAAGACTTTGTTTGACTTCGTTCTAATGCATTGGTTCGAAGACTTGCGTGTAAATATAGGCATTTGCACACATACTCAAACACACACACACGTGTGTATATGTATATATATATATATATATATATATATATACATATATGTGTGTGTATATACACACACACACACACACACACATATATATATATATATATATATATATATATATATATATATATATATATATATATATATATATATATATATATATATATATATATATGTACACATATATATCGAAGCATATTTTCGACATGAAGTGTCATACAATGCTAGTGGCCTTTTTAAATTCATATCAGAAGCAGGTCTTCTGAAAAATATTCAACTTCTATAACATATTTACTTTTCTGGTTTTAATTGAATATTCTTTTAATCCTTATATATAATAAACGATATTGGCGTCAATGACCTTCGATGTCAGGATGGCAGAGAACTTCAAATCAATCAATCCTCGTGGTCACTAAATTATAAATCCTTTATACAAATTACTCCATTGTAGCAAACTCATCTTCATAACCTGTAAATATTTATCCTAGCCAGAGAATTTTCCATTTTTTATAACTATACCATTAACATTAATGAGCTTCATAACGATTTTAGGACACGCCATCCAGAATATGAGTAAAACAGCACGATATAGTATTGTATCATTTTATAATATAGACATGAGGCTACTATATATGTAATTGCAGAAGTATGCATGGCTTATTGTGTTTTGTAATTGTTGTTAGATACGAATGCTATTTTTATAAATTGTACCTCTCAATATTATGACGTTTGATTATAGTTCTATGTAACTCAATAATTGTGCTCAGTGACTCTATGAAGCCTACGAACATAGAGCTTTTCTTTTTTTTTATGTTGAAATATGTAATTGAAATATCATACAGACATCTTTTCTCATTGATTTACAAATATGAAAAGATAGTATAACCTCACCTTTATATTTGATAATAATAATAATAATAATAATAATAATAATAATAATAATAATAATAATAATAATAATAATAATAATAATAATAATAATAATAATAACAACAATAATAATAATAATAATAATAATAATAATAATAATAATAATAATAATAATAATAATAATAATAATATCATGCCTCTATTATGTTTACAAATATATATTTTTTGATTTATTCAAAATAAATTAATACTAAGAAATACTTCAACTAGAAATGTTTAATATACTATCTTCTTGTATTAATCGTGAACCATTTTACCTGACATTTGTTTAAGACATCGTCCAGTGATTCTAAAGAGACTTACATATGCCATTTATAATGTATTACTGTCAATAATGTGTCAATCAAGTATCATAATAATTTTCTTGATTTGGAAAATGCATCCTATTGTTCAAGGTTAAACATTAAAGAAACAATACTATTTGATAATGTAACTTATATTGTAGTCAAATAAAATGTATGTTCTTTCGAAAATATATTAGGCTTATAAGGCAAATTATACTAAATTATACTTTTGACTAAAAGATTCACCAATACTCTTTATGAGATATAACATAATATAGGATATCTAACTAAACTAAACCAGTCCTAATTATATTTGATGTAAAACTTTTGGGGGTATTCAATAATTCCCAATTATTTAATTCATGTGTTCGTATATGCAAACACGAAGACACAAACGCACGCACACATACACAGACACACTCAGACACACACACACACACATATATATATATATATATATATATATATATATATATATATATACACGTATATGCACACACATACACACATGTATATATATATATATATATATATATATATATATATATATATATATATATATATATATATATATGAATATTGGGCTCTACTTTACCAAATATTACCTTTTTGCTAATTATAATGTGTTCGGTTAACTTTAAAAAAAAGGGAATTGGTTAGTAAATGGCTGAGCATTGGCATTGCTTTAATAAGTCTACCTTCTAGATGTGGGTAGTTTATTAGTCTTACCTCAACGCGAAGTCTAGTGACTTTATTAACGTCGATCTGAAATACCTTGAATTTGATTAAATGTAGCTGAAGCACCTTTAATATGACTGAAAATACTCTAATTTTTCGTATTGGGGGTTAGACATACAGATATTCATATAACATGTAATAGTTTCACCAGTTTAAGTCTATATTTTCACTAACATCGAAAAAATATGCTATCTTATTAGAACAGCCTGAAAGTATATACTCATTCATATTTCGTCTCAGACGTGTCATTGTATTTTTATTATTTTACCAAATAGAAATTTAAAAATTAAGGGAAAATAATAACGTGCAAGAAAACTTAACTTAAATTTCAAAAGCTAAGTTCTCATATCTCATCGAGTAAACAACGTCTCTTTGTTCTTTTGGACAAATTATTGGCGATGATAAGCATTTAAAGTGATTACTGACTGAGAACGTTGAGATGGGATTCATCAGCTTGACTCTCTTGGCTGACATGTAAAGTTTTATTTCAGGAGTAATTATTTGATTTATTTTATTTAGAGTTTGTTTTTATCGTAATATTCAGTGGTTTTCTGATTATTTTCTTTTTTTCGAGGTCATATTCCTCTACTTTCTCTTTCGTGCATGAGATAAAATAATGTTGGTAACTTATGACTATATTTACTTCAAAGTGTCATATAAGATTGATATACCTAGACTAGATATCACAAAATAAATTCCATACTTTTCATTTGTTCAATTACTTGCCATGATTGAAAGAAGAATTGAATATATAGTGACTATAATGTGTGTATAAAGCATTTTTAACCTACATACTAAAAAAAAAATCCATTAATATAAATTTGGTCTTAAAAACACATAATTTCCATATTTTCAGGGTTGGAATGTTCCCAAAATTCAATTAGCACCAACATTATAAAAATAATGGACTGCTCGTTTGTAAATGATATTCATAAAGAAATGTCTCGTTAGATATGACCGGTTTTATTAAAAGACGTATTTTAGACAAATTGCACTCTGCTGCTTCTGTATGATTTTATGGAAATATATATATATATATATATATATATATATATATATATATATATATATATATATATATTTGTATACATATATATATATATATATATATGTATATATATATATATATATATATATATATATATATATATATATATATATATATATATATATTGATATATATATATATATATATATATATATATATATATATATATATATATATATATATATATATATATTTATCCATATCCATAATCAAAATTACCTTCAAGTTACATGACTTCCTAACACAATTTCAATTCACCTCTAGTTAGTTGGAAGTAGATTAATTTTTTTTTTCCCGGGACATGAATCGACCCCATTAAACTCACACCCTAACTGAGCTCTGAGGAGAGTTAATAATAATAATAATAATAATAATAATAATAATAATAATAATAATAATAATAATAATAATAATAATAATAATAATAGTAGTAATAATAGCATTTATAGATCTCACTAGATGTGAAATAAACTCATTTCGATGATATCAGGCATCTACTAAACTTAGAGCCAGCAGTTACTTTTACCTTAGTCAAGAATCTTGACTCTACCGAGTGAGCTATCAAGAGAGAATAAAAGTTTATGACAAATCTCCGTACATATTCCTATCGAATTTAGGAATCTGTTCATAGACTTGAAATATATGTTCATTTAAAATAACCACGTGTTACAAACTCACGATTCAGCTATCATGGTCGAGATAGGTTTATTTCAAGTCTATGAACAGATTCCTAAATTCGATAGGAATATGTACGGAGATTTGTCATAAACTTTTATTCTCTCTTGATAGCTCACTCGGTAGAGTCACTGTAGGCATAGTTTCAAGCCGCACAGGTGGGGGTTCGAATCTCCACTCGGCCAGAAGCTGTTACCATAAAATGAATTCCAAGTGGATATATATTCCCAGATAGAATTCGGTATTAAATGCCGTTCGTTGGTGATATTTACATTGATTGAAATCACGTGTGCTTGTGATATATGTTCATTTAAAATAACCACGTGTTACAAACTCACGATTCAGCTATCATGGTCGAGATAGGTTTATTTCAAGTCTATGAACAGATTCCTAAATTCGATAGGAATATGTACGGAGATTTGTCATAAACTTTTATTCTCTCTTGATAGCTCACTCGGTAGAGTCACTGTAGGCATAGTTTCAAGCCGCACAGGTGGGGGTTCGAATCTCCACTCGGCCAGAAGCTGTTACCATAAAATGAATTCCAAGTGGATATATATTCCCAGATAGAATTCGGTATTAAATGCCGTTCGTGGGTGATATTTACATTGATTGAAATCACGTGTGCTTGTGATATATGTTCATATATATATATATATATATATATATATATATATATATATATATATATATATATATATATATATATATATATATATATATATATATATATATTTACAAATACACACACACACACACACACACACAC
>NC_090739.1:110343881-110351381 GCF_036898095.1 Palaemon carinicauda | reverse complement strand
CTATTTATTTTCTTTAGCAAATAAATGCTTAGCAATATTTTCTTTTACTTTTTTTGTTGCAGTATATTCCATTTTAAAATCATTCACGTTAAGGTAGTAATATAATTGAATTGTTCTGCTTAATTATCTTACATCTATTTCCATTCCCAATGTAACCGTTAACTTTGGAAAATAATAATAATAATAATAATAATAATAATAATAATAATAATAATAATAATAATAATAATAATAATAATAATAATAATAAAAGTGTCGTATTCAAATTAGTTATGAGACTTGTAAAATTCATTATACGAAATTATGATTATGATAACATTAACTCTTGCATTTGTATAATAATGGTAAATGTGACTCGTTTGGGGGCAAAAAATACTCTTAATATGATTCATTGTATTTATGATATTCCATTAAAGTGCTTCATAAATATTTCCGTAAAAGTGATAAAGTAAAGTTGTAACTTGATACAAAACAATCTGACTTTTAATCAATTACGTATACACACATTCATTCATTTTCAATAGCTATAGTTTTGTTCTAGAAAAAAAGATGACTAAACTGCAGATATTATTGTCTACCGTATTTTCCTTTCTTCAATTATGAATAA
Source organism: Palaemon carinicauda (assembly GCF_036898095.1). Lineage (NCBI taxonomy): Eukaryota > Metazoa > Arthropoda > Malacostraca > Decapoda > Palaemonidae > Palaemon > Palaemon carinicauda. The sequence continues at coordinate 110,350,774 of NC_090739.1, read as the reverse complement.
GTCTTCGACCCTAATTTCTAATACTCTAAAAATTATTGTTTCTGATTTTGTCTAAAGTTTCCCTATATATATTTCTGCTAGTTTGATAAAAGTCTTCAAATACATTATCAACATAGTCTTTATCATTATATAAACATTCATATCTTCTTTCATGTTTACGAGTTAGCTTGGAAAAGGGGAGATAAAATAAAATAAAAAATAGTAGAAAATGGAAACTATAAAACAGAGTATAAACTACAAGAACAACCTTTACATATCAAGTTAAATTTACAAAGATATTTTCCTTTATCGTGGCAGCATCACTTCACTATCCTTGAAATATTGGTTTCTGGGAACTAAGGATCTTGATATGTCTGTACAAAAAAGTACCCTATAAGATAAGATATAATCTCATCTTTTTAAGTCCGTATGATGTATATTACTTTCTTACAATTCAATATAATCAGTCGTGATGTAAAACATTGTTATTATAGATTGTTTTAGTGTTTTGCGGGTGATATATATATCTCTATCTGTCTGTCTGTCTTTCATTAGATTTAATCATACTATAATCACCCATCTTAGTCATTTTCAGAAAAAGTAAATCAGAATGATTATCATTGGGTCTCCTGCCCAATACTGAAAACACTAAGATTTATTAAAAAATATGCCTGTTACCATCTTATTTTATTGGTAAGAGAAATATTTATATTTATTATCCCGTCCCCACCGAAGTGAGAGAGTGGTATTGTTTTTGGTAGATTTGTTTGTTTGTTTGTTTCGTTGTTTATTTGTTAGTAACTTTACGGAAAATCTACTGGAGCGATTTACTAGATATATTCAGGAGAGACGCAAAAAGAAACATAATAGACCCCATTAAAGTTTTGACCTCAAAAGGTTTAGGTCAAGGTCATAGGGACTCAAACGGTCAGAATCTATTTTCAATTATAACTCCGATTTACTTTAAACCAATACCAAAATGTTAATTTCTAGTGACGAAAATATAATCATATACATAATTAAATAATGAATATGCGTAATTTAAAGATTGGCAAGTTCCAAGCTCAAGGGGGTCGAATTTTCTGGCACACTAAATTTAAGAGGGGCAAAATTCTCAAACGAATACAGATACACACTCGGTTAATATTGATAATATTGATGACGATTAGAAAACCACAAAATGAAATGAGTTGTGAAATTACACCATGACCTTTGACCTTCTGTGACCTTGAATAGTCAAATTCAACGCCATCTAATTTCAGCAAATTCAGATTCATACTCATTTACTATTAATGACGGATGTTGCAACTCTGCATAAACATTTTAGAGCAATATAATGGTAGTGTTTTTACCAGTTATGTGTGGGGTTAGTCATGTCTACCATGGCTTGTACATCTAAAAACCTACACACCCATATATATATATATATATATATATATATATATATATATATATATATATATATATATATATATATATATAATATATATATATCGTTATATTATGCCCTAACATCACAGAAAAATGACATGATAAATATGAATAAGAACATATTTGTTACTTCATTGTCATTGGTAAAAAAAGGGAAAGTTCCACTGTTGAATTTAATGGCGTTATCTCATTTTAAACGACCAGTGGTTATATTCTTCCCAAAAATACAAACTATTTGTTATTTCCGTTTATGATTCTATTGTGTTCAGGATAGCTTGTAAATAAAGGCATAAATCGGAAAGAGAACGAGAGTCGAGGAAATGTTGTCACAAAATTTTGAATTAATAAAAATCCTATTTTATCGTGGAAAATTTTAAATTTTATTGCAGTCAATATATTTCTATTATGATCCCTGGGTATTACAGAAATTCCTCCTTCAGGTGATCAAAAGTATCAATAAACTTTTTTCTTTAAGATTAATAATCATGTTGCAGAACTATAATTTATAAACAATTTCCTGATACTCTTCAGTCTCTTGAAACCATCTATGAATCAACTATGTTCCATTTCTCTGTATTGTTTTCTATTATATAAAACGATGTTCCTATTTAAGAATCAACCCAATAAGAAAAAGAGATCTTTTAACATTACTTTACATAAAACCTCATTTAATCAGTGTCAGCTTTTGTGCTCATGATAGTAAATCCAGTCGTTGGAATTTACGCCCAAAAGGTTATGCTAATAGATATCATCTCACAAAATATTGCTACTTTTAGACCGTAAGACGGAAAGGCAACCCTTGCCTTTTTTGGTATTTCTTACCAACAAATTTTGAAAATACCTCGCTGGAATAGCCTGGGAATTCAATCTTCAATAAAACTATTAGGAAAAGGGTGTTTTCAATGCCCCAACAGCGTCCAACTCCGGTCGAGCAGAAGCGGGTATTCGCTTGTCACTGGTGTTGCACTCATTCGTTAGTACAATGACCTTGGGGAGGCTACAGTGGTTCCTGCGAAAGTGCGTTCAACGTTCATCAATCGTCGTTTTAGCGATGAAAAACCTCGCTTGATTTGCCATTATCGGAACTTGCTGGCGTGGCCTTAGACAGAGTGAATTCACAGACCTCCGTATCCTGAGAATTCACTGTGGTCTGGATGGTTGAGCAAGATCCTTTGTCCCTCATTCTCTTGACAGAGGAGACTCTATGTGCCAGAGGGTGCGAGCCAGTCTCCTATTCACGGTGATACCGTAGGTTTTGCGTTGAAGGAAGGTTTGCGTGTAGATAAACTCAAGACTAAGGGCACAGTCTTCTCAGCTCTAAAGTCTGTTACCATGGAAACCTTCCATTTCCAACTTTCATTCAATATACTGGATTGACCAGTGGTTCGATAAAGCCTCCATCTTCTCTACCAATCAGTATTGCCAAATACTGAGAAGTTGGTGAAATACAAAAATTGACTTTGTCTGGTGATGAGGCAATGACGTTTATGTCACATCAGTCAGTGAAACAAAGGGTCAAGTGGGCCCCGAAAGAAGAGGGATATTATTTTTTTCTTATTCTTCCTGCAAGTTGGACAAGCTGCAATATCAACATTGAGGAACACGACTGTTCTGGAGACTATGTCTCTTTTTCCTCGGGGTAATGGAGGCAAATATGTAAGAATGGCCATGACCTCCTTATCCACTGTGCAGTTACCTTCACGGGTCAATCCCCTTGTAGGCAGAAGTGGAGTGACCTTCAATCTCTGCCACGCCTTTAATATCGGCTTTAAAGCAGGTCTGGCTGCCGCCAAAGCTTCATCAGGATCTCTTCCTGTTTTTTTTTTCTCTCTCTAAGATTTTGGCTGAATGGGCTCCGCTCTTTCAATGATAGCCTGGTAGATCAAGAGGGGCAGTAGAGATAAAAAGTGCAGAATGGGACATTGAAGCCAGAAGTCCTCTTCTTAAGCTGTTACATGTTAGAATGTAGAGCTGAGCAAGAAATCATTCTTAATGGATATCACCTTCCTTTTGAAGTTCTGCACCCTCCTCTCATTTGAACTTCGATAGCATTCCAGAGTTACTCTCTGAAATAGTCATAAGTTCTGGCCTTAGCAGCAGATGTAAGAGTGAAGTAGAAGAATGTGCTGGAAGCCTAACCTTTATTCCCATTTCTATCGGTCATAGGGTAATTGTAAGTTAGTTGAAAAACGTTTTTATCATTTTGATAAAATCTCGATTAACCTTTCTTGACAACCAACAACCTATCATCTTTGATAACGTTTCCATCGAATCAAATATGTAAAATAAAAAGGTAACCTTTCCTGTGATTTATTGGAAATTATTTAAACTGACTATGATATTGTTACAGAAGAAACTCTTCCTTTGAAACAAACTTTTGTATAGAGCAAAAGTTTATTTGTATTCTCCTTTATCGTGGAGAGATTATAATCATGTATGCTTACATTTCCGTCTCTTCAAACTATCATGAAATTCCTTAAAAACATCACATTCAATATTCGTACTAATGAAAATAAACGTCAACAAATAATTGTCATATTTCTTTAATAGCTTATTGTAACAGCCACACTTGCCCTATATAAATGAACATTGTCTCTTCTTGTTATAGGTATACTCCGTCTCTTCTGATTCATTTGCAGAGATCATCAGCATCTCTATCTTATAGGTGGCCTCATTCTCTCTCTCTCTCTCTCTCTCTCTCTCTCTCTCTCTCTCTCTCTCTCTCTCTCTCTCTCTCTCTCTCTCAACGATCTTTCTGAATCAGGTGTTTTAATATTTACGATTGGCCTTTCATTGAATTACGAAGACCATGACCATCACTGATAAGGGAAAACACACACACACACACACACACACACACACACACACATATATATATATATATATATATACATATCATATATGTGTATGTATATATATATATATGTGTATATATATATATATATATATATATATATATATATATATATATATAAATATGTATGTATATATATATATATATATATATATATATATATATATATATATATATATATATATATATAAATATATATATATATATATATATATATATATATATATATATATATATATATTCTTTTAATCTCTATAGAACAAAGAAACAGCTTTACTGACATGCATACAATTACTGAGGGAATGATGATAAGGTAGCCTATATGTTATAACTGATTTACACTCTGGAACGCCGTTATTAACTACAGATTCGTAGGTGGATGACGGAACACAGGCAGGCGTTGGCGAAGACATAGAAATGTGACAATTTTTTATTTTTATTATTCGATTTGTCTTTGTTGATTACGCTGTTTATAAGAACACCAAAATGCACCATAGTCATGCAGCTTTTGGTATATGACTATCACTCCTTAAATTATTTAAATCTGTAATGATTAATGATATTCTCCATTCAAGAAAATTCCATTTGGCACTCTGTTCCAAACTCATCCTCACCAACTTTAACTATGCTGGTGATTGTTAACTTGGTCACTTGCACAGGAACACGAATTACCATCTATGTGTTCTGATGAAGAAAGGCTATACGTAACACTTTTATAAGTAAACTTAGGTTGCTTACGATAGCATATGAAAATATTCATTCCTAATAAGGAAACGATCGTTGGATAATTTACCAACTACCAATTCTTTAGCATCTACCTTCCTACCACATTTTTTTTTTCTTTTTGACCCAGGTGGTCTTCAAATAACAGACTATATTATTTTAGACAAGATGCTTCTGATACCATCTATTGGTGGTAAAGGGAAACTCTTTAAGACATTAGGGAGGGAGGGGGTGGGGGTAAGAGGAGTCTGTGTTACTATGCTTTTCAAAATGTAACATTGGTGTTATTCTACGTAGTTTTTACTAACAATACATGTCATATCATGAAACATATTAATTATCGTTAGGTTCCATAGAAAGATACTTCAAAACTAGATCAAATAACTGTCTAATTACTTGATTGTCTCACCGATTTCAGTACATGTGGCACTATCTGGCGACCTCCCCACCCGACCCTCAAAAGTAATTGAACTAATGATTGTTTACTGAGGAAATATTTGTGACATTTATCGTGAAATATGTAATTTACTAAGAATTAAACTGCTGCTAGACAACTAGGAACATCAAGTTCACGTACGGCGTTTTTTTTATAGCAATGTCGTGCCCAAAGAGAAACAGAAATTGAATGATACAGATTATGATAAGTGGACGATTGGGATATTTAGGAATTTGGTACTCTACTTGTACGGCCATCTATTGGCTATGTAAATAAACAATGTCTAGAGCTCTTTAATCCTTGCATTCTGGAACCTACCATGATGTCATTTTGGTTTTGAAATAGCCAAAAATTGCCTCCTCATTTTTAAAGGGAATTTTACATAAGTATCAATCTATCACTTTTCCAATTGGATAGAATCATTCACATGAATGGAACAAGGTACGTGTGCTGCCGTCTGTTGACAAACGGATTCTATTCAAATTTGGAGAAGTGTGTAATTACTAAAACATACTTTTATGGTAGTTTTTTTTTTTTCAATTAATGCATAAGAAATTCATAACTTAAATAATACTATTTTTATTTTGATATTTAGTCTCTAAGATGTGGTATTTATATGTAAAATGCAGAAAATCTGTATTTAGAAATATATAGAGCTTATGCCAATATTCTAAAAGCGTAGTTAGAAATATGTTGTTAGCTAATCATAAGCCCAATTATGGATATCGATCCTCTGTAAAGTGTGCTTTGTTATATGTACCAAGGCCGATGTGGTAACGTTTCTAACTGGTGATCGTCAAAATGGGGTCGAGTCACGCTCAAACTCGTTAGTTCCCTTAGTCACAGTGTTTGCAAACTCATCATCCTTGTGAGCTAAGGATGGGGGCTTTGAGGGAGCCTATAAGTCTACCTGTTGTGCTATAGGCAGCCATTGCCTTGTCCTTCCTGTTTCCAGCTTGGACGGAGAGGGGTTTGGCCATGATCGTATGTATGTATGGTCAGTCTCTAGGGCATTGTCCTGCTTGCTAGGGCAATATCACTGCCCTTGCTTCTGCCATTCATGAGCGTTCTTTAAACCTTAGTCCTTTAGTCTCTGTAAAAAAAGTTAATATCGCCTGAGGGTGTGTTAGAAACTTATTTTATTGGAAATGCCTCTCCTATTGCATCGTGAATATTTACCTACCTTTACTGATGTGTATAAAGTGAAAGCTATTATGTAATGAATATGCAAAATAAATACCAGCTATTGCTGAACTAACAATCAAATTATTACAGTATGGTAAAAATATAAACATCTCTTGAATTTAAGATGAAAATTAATAAAAGGGAACATTTTTAAAGAAGCAAATATTTTGTTACTGTGAATCTTTAATCAATTCCTCATAGAAGTTACACACAGAAAAATTAACATAACAATAATCTACATACAATACTTGACGATGTCTGTGTCTATACATGAACTTTACCCTG
>NC_090739.1:110323881-110341381 GCF_036898095.1 Palaemon carinicauda | reverse complement strand
ACTTTATGATATATGAAAAGATGTAAAGGAACTCAATTTATTTTACTTTACTCTTTATGATCCTAATAATGAGTCTGCCATCACTACGTTCATTATCTGTTTTATAATGACTGAAGTGTACCAACCGTGTGTCACACAATTGTACATCATTCCTTTTGCATATATTATGCTTGTATCTTCGCTCTTCCCTCGCACTAAACGAACATGAAAATTCATGTCTGCTGTTTCCTCTGTAACATTGTCTGTCTTGTTAACTTGTTATGTCCTGTTGCCTTGAGGTTTTGTATATAAAGGAGAGTGTTCCATAACAATATAACTCAGTCGTTTCCAACCTGCCTTTGAGTTCACAACCTTACTCGGCGCCGTCACATTGGTGACCCTGGAAGTCGACTCGCTCCCACTGCCTTCCACCCCCACCTCCCTCGCCCCTCCATCGTTGGTACTATGACGGAGACGGACTCTACTACAGCAGTTGGCGCTGCGGCCGCCCCATTGAAACTTTCACCGTTCGCCACCGCAGAGGCGTTTGCTTGGTTTCAACGCGCAGAAGTCCACTTCAGTATCAGGGGCGTGACTCGCTCAACCACCAAAGCGGATTATGTTCTCGCGGCGATACCCGAGGACACCTTCCCAGAAATATCCGACAGGCTTTGTGAACAAGGAGACACCCCAATAGCGTATGACGCCCTCAAAACATACCTTCTGCAGCAGTACTCGCCGTCGCCAGCCGCCCGTATAGCAAACCTTTTTCAGCTCTCGCAACAACCGTTGGGGGACCAAAGGGCTTCGCTTGCCCTCAGGGAAATGACCAGTATCGCTCGCCTTCAACCTGCCGCAGACGGCTCTCCTCATGAGGTGAACCTACTTCGTGCCCTTTGGATACGCCATTTACCCGAACCTGTACGCGCTGCCATACCCGATGTCGATAGTTTACCCATAAAGGACTTGATGACCAAAGCCGACGCCCTTATGGACAGCCACTTCAAGACCTCCATCAACGCCTCCACCCCTGACGACGAGGATGCCTATTCAACGTCAACCGAAGCTGACATGAATGCCGTAGGACATACACGCCTACCCCGTGACGTGCCGAAGCGGAAACAAAGCCGCCCACCACCCACCAATCGCTCGCGCCCCAACAAACGACTTCTACAGCCACTTACTACCTCCCATCCGCCGCAGTTTTGCTACTACCACTTCAGATTCGGGGCAACCGCGAAGAAATGTGCCAAGGATTGTCAGTGGCCAAAAAACGTGTAAGTAGGCCATCGCTTGTGGCGGTGGCCTCCCATGTTTCTAATCTTTTCTTTTTACAGGATGCAGGAACGGGCGTGCGATTTTTGGTAGACACGGGTGCTTGTCGTTCTCTTTTGCCAAGGAAACTCTTCAAGGCACGACGTAGTCTGTCTACATCTGCCGACGTCCGCTTAGTAGCTGCCAACGGATCTGCGATACCCACCTACGGTTACGAGAACCTCACATTATCGTTCGGAAACGGTAAATTCAATTGGAAGTTTCTCGTTGCTGACGTCACAATGCCAATCCTCGGTGCGGATTTCCTCTCTCATTTCCACCTTCTGGTCGATGTCGCCCACCGACGATTGGTCAACGCAGACTCGTACTTGTCGACACCTCTTCAACCCGCCCCCTCTAACCTCGCTCTCCACATCAGCGCACCCACGGATGCCTACGCCCACCTCCTCACGTCATACCCGGAAGTTTTCCATCCAGAACTTCGCCAAACGCCCACGGTTCCTGCCAAGCACGGTATTTATCACCATATCCAGACGACGGGACCCCCAGTCTTCGCAAAATTCAGACGTCTGGCACCGGAACGATTGGCAGCCGCCAAACAGACGTTCGCCGAAATGGAGAAAATGGGCCTTTGCCAAAAGGCCTCCAGCCCATGGTCGTCACCCTTACACATCGTTCTGAAGAAAGACGGCTCCCTCCGTCCGTGCGGGGATTACAGGCGCCTGAACATGCAAACAGAACCGGATCACTACCCCCTCCCAAACATTGCCGATGTGACCTCCTACCTGCACAAAGCGAAGGTTTTCTCTACGCTTGACCTCCTGAAGGGGTATTATCAGGTGCCTATGAACCCAGAAGACATCCCCAAGACCGCCATCACCACTCCGTTTGGTACATCCACCTTCAATTACTCCTGTTTTGGCCTTCGTAATGCTGGGGCAACGTTTCAACGTCTCATGGATGGCATCTTAGGGGACCTCCCTTTCTGTGTATGTTATGTGGACGACATACTTGTGTTCTCCTCCTCAAAAGAGGAACACCTCCGTCACTTGCGCATCGTGCTCGACCGCCTGCAACAAAACGGCCTTGTAGTCTGGTACGACAAGTGTACCTTTGGCGCCAACGAAGTGTCGTTCTTAGGGCACCGTATCACTCCTGAAGGAGTCCATCCCCTCCCTGAGAAGGTAGCAGCCGTTCAGAATTTCCCTGCGCCCTCGACCGTCAAAGCTCTGCAGGAGTTCTTGGGCATGATCAACTATTATCACCGTTTTCTGCCAGCCATTGCCGCCACTCTTGCTCCCCTCTACGCCTCCCTCAAGGGCAAGCCAAAGGACCTGAAGTGGGGTCCCCTTCAAGAAGCAGCCTTCTGCAATGCAAAGAAGGCCCTATCAACTGCTGCGGCTCTCACTTTTCCTATCCCACACGCCCCTCTCCTTCTCTCCACCGATGCCAGCGACGTCGCTATTGGTGCAGTACTCGAGCAGGAGGTCAAAGGCTCGCCCCGCCCATTGGCCTTCTTCAGCAGAAAATTGTCCAAGGCAGAATCGGGTTATTCTACCTTTGATCGAGAATTGCTGGCGGTGCACTTGGCTGTCTGTCACTTTCGCCATTTCTTAGAAGGTACGCCCTTCGTCATTCGTACAGACCACATGCCTCTGGTGCACGCCTTCACTCGACAGTCTGACGCCTGGTCCGCCCGTCAACGCCGACATCTCTCCGCCGTGGCTGAATACAATTGCACCCTCCAATACGCCCCTGGGAAAATGAATCCCGTTGCCGATGCCCTGTCAAGAAACACGTTGGCTGCCGTTCAACTGGGATTGGATTACAACGCCCTGGCTGAAGCCCAACGACAGGATCCAGAGTATCAAGCTTGTAGGACATCCTGCACGTCCCTCCGTTGGGAAGATTTTCCCCTCGAAGACTCCAACACCACCCTCCTCTGTGACGTCAGTACTGGTAGACTGCGACCTTGGATTTCTGCTCCCATGCGCCGACAGGTGTTTGATTTCATTCACGGCCTTTCACATCCCTCGTGCCGTTCTACTGCACAGCTGCTGAAGGCAAAGTTCGGGCAAAGAAGACTGGGTCTCCATTGATCGTCTAAAACCTGCTTATCTTCTGCCAGATGACCCGCCTACAGTTCGCCTCTCCAGATCAGGGCGCCCTATTTAACATGTACAGTATGTCATTTTTAGGGGGGGGGGAGCCATGTACCAACTGTGTGTCACACAATTGTACATAATTCCTTTTGCATATATTATGCTTGTATCTTCGCTCTTCCCTCGCACTAAACGAAAATGAAAATTCATGTCTGCTGTTTCCTCTGTAACATTGTCTGTCTTGTTAACTTGTTATGTCCTGTTGCCTTGAAGTTTTGTATATAAAGGAGAGTGTTCCATAACAACATAACTCAGTCGTTTCCAACCTGCCTTTGAGTTCACAACCTTACTCGGCGCCGTCACAGAAGATAACATTTCCGTTATAACAAAATTTTATCATAACATAAATCATAACTCTTCTAACGTTATATTATACAATCAAACTGAATGAAGTTAACCACGATACCAACTCCCTGCATTACGGTGCCAAACGGTACATACGACAACCTTTTACAGATAAGGGCAATCAGTAAGAAATTACTCTTAGACTCAAAAAAAAAAAAAAAGAAAAAAAAAATTGTACCTGGAGTATATAAATGAATAATGAATACATCATTCATTGTGGAAGAAACTTCACTAATAAATCTCACAAGTGTCGTTAACGATATTAAGAACTTGTGAAATGAAAATGGGGAAGGAAATAGAAATGATCTCTGATTGAAATCACCCGATTCCGAAAAGATAAATTGAGACAAAAAGTAATGAGATAAAATAACGTGTTGTCAAGTATAATTCAAAATGCTATAAATCTCCTCTTAGGGTTTTAAATGAGAGAGAGAGAGAGAGAGAGAGAGAGAGAGAGAGAGAGAGAGAGAGAGAGATTTCTAATGAATGGGTAAATACTATTCATGAGATTTTTGCCAATACCATTTGGTTTCCTATTGACAAATGGGTTACCTAATAATGAACATTATCCTGCTACTCAATAATTCTAAAAGTGGAAATCAACATAATGAACTTTTATGGACTATAATTAGAGTTATCTCTCCCCTCCCCATTATAGATCCTAAATATTCCACGAGTTTATAACTATTTTTCTGTGATGGAAAAGAAGTTCGTTTTTATTCGTTAATTATGACTCGCTCTTGCTTGTGTATACCTTATTTAATTGTCTTTCTTAAATAGGATTATTGAAAAAAGGTCTTGCGTTGTTCTCGTTGATACTCTTTTTATTTTATTAATAAATGTAACAAACCACTTTCAGATTTATGTCGTCTTAATATAGTAGGTTAATCGAACATCTTTTTAGATATATATCGTTTTGATATTTTAGGTTGAGATCGAAATAATATATTGCATCTGTTGCTGCATATTTTCTCGGAATATCGTTCTACATACTCATTATACTAGAAGAATATAACTTACGTTCGAGTGAAAGTACAGCAGGCCATTATACATACATACATACTTACTAAATATTAAGCATAAATCACTCCAAGTCAGAATCAATGGGACAATACCTGAAAAGTACATTAAACCAATTGCATCATCATTTTGTCATCCTCAGCGCTAAACTCTGGAAATTAATTGATGTCTGATGTGAATACGAGGATGAATTTGACGTAATCACCTTGGCAAACGCTCAGTGTATTCTAATTTATCTTAGATTCCTGAGATGCATTGAAGACTCTCCGATATACTTCTCGATAAATCATCCGGTATTTTGGCTTGATTCCTATTCCCTAAACACATTGTCCTGAAGGATCAGAGAGCTGCATCTGATATCGAATGGAGGAGTTGTAAGCTTTGGGTTAACAGCAGTCAGTAGAGCCAGACTCCCATTGTTTCATTGTTAACGTTTCGACATTTATGACAATACCCATTATACTGGAAGTTGCAAGTCAAATGCTGGAACTTAGCGAAAGAGATATGTTCATTGCAAAACGGGGTATTAAGCTAAAAACCTTTATACAGTGAACAGTGACTAGCCTAGTTCTCATGATAGTGAACAGATTAGGTATATTTTCAACACTCTGTTTTGATTTTATATCTTGACTAGTTTTATGATTATGTATTTTTCTTTTTACTTATAGATACTATTTTCACCTCCGCCAACAATTTGGAAGGAGATTATGTTTTCACCCATTTTTGTGTGTTGTATTTTATGTGTGTGTGTTTGTTTGTAAACAGATTCCTGGCCACAGTTTTGATACATGTTAATGTCAAAGGTCAAGGTCAAGGGCGAGTCAAAGGTCGAGAAATAAGCTGCCACGGCGGAGGTCTGCACTGTACTGAGTGCTCCTCTAGTCTGACTGATGTGCCATTATAGAAAATTGTCTTTAATTATTTCCTTTGGCATTCTTTAAACTTATATTTTCTTATAAAAAGTAGATTTCATGGCAAAACTATATGTGATTCATTATCAGATTTCATGTAAACTTGTTACAGAAACAGACACTAACTCAATATTACAGACTTACAACCACATATATAATGAAGTTTATATATACATATAGTCACACACATATATACATAAATTACATACGCTTGTATACGCATATATATATATATATATATATATATATATATATATATATATATATATATATATATATATATATATATATATATATATATATATATATAACCCAAAACCATATACGGTAAAATTAGATAATACAACGTACATCGGACATATAATTGAATTATATTTTAGACTTGTCCATGCATTTTATCTTAGAAAAAGGAGGTTCCTGCATTATGAGGGAAAGAGCTCAAAATATTTCAAGTCTCTTGATATTTTTTATTAATGATTTTAAGGAAGTGTTTTCTTGGTCTGAGCAAATCCTACATATTTCTCTCTCTCGTGCGGGTTTCCCGTAGAGTTTGTGAATTATATAGAGAGATAAAAAGACGACCATTAACCATTGACAAGCTCAGATATGAACAGACACACATATTTACCCATATATATATATATATATATATATATATATATATATATATATATATATATATATATATATATATATATATATATATATATATATATATATACCGTATAAGGATAGAGGGAAGTGAGGGAGCCGAGTTCATTCCTGACCCTATACTACACGAGTAATGTCACTGCCTTCCTTTGATATCAAATTGCACCATTATATTGACCAGAGGTAACCAGGGTTTGACCTAAATAAAAGAATTGTAAACAATAAATACTATTGTTTTTTTTTTTTTTTTTTTTTTTTTTTTAACTCTGATGGGCTCAGAGTGATTATATGCTTCATGAATTTGGCAAACGATGTAATGGACGATTTAGCAAATCGAGTAACGTAGCTTTTATTTACCTTTCAGTTTTCAAAAGAATTTTTTTATTATTGTTGCTACTTATGTAAAACATGTTTTGTAAAAACGTTTTGTATTTCCATATAACTAATAGATTTTTGTTCAGTGATAGAACATACGTAATCGGTTTCTGTTCTCGATACTGTCTCCCTTCATTTATGTTTTTCAATTCCGAATGTCATTACTGTCGCTAAGAAACGCTTATCAGTTAACCAAATTAAAGGAATTAAATCGACGACTTTGCCCGTCCATAACCAAAATATTAGGACACCATTTCTTTTATTTTTTATGACTAGAATTAATTAATTAACAGTCTAAAAGATGTCAATAAGGATTATATTGAGGATCAACATTAAAATGATAATAATAACAACAACAACAACAATAATAATGAAAATAATAATAATAATAATAATAATAATAATAATAATAATAATAATAATAATAATAATAAAAGAAAGTGGGATTTCTATATCGCAAAGCATTACCAATGATTAGTATTTCCAAATGTACTAAGTACACATATTTGACAAGCCAAGAGAGGTTGTGACTCAAAAGCAAAATGAAGCAACTGAGTAACATTATTACGACACGTTGAGTATATATACCCACAAGTTCCCGGTAAGAAGGTCACAAAATACAGACATGCTATTTCTTGTCAACCGGCAACCGATTCCGTTAACAGCTAACAATGGAATATGCAGACATGTTAAAACAAGTTGCTGTCAGTGCGAGGGGAGAGCGAAGATACAAAGGATAATATATACAAAAAAGAGAAATGTCGTTACTATGTACACTCGTGTGCCACACGGGTGGTACATGGCTCCCCCCTAAAAATTACATACTATACATATTAAATAGGGCGTCCTGATCTAGAGAGGCGGACTGTAGGCGGGTCATCTGGCAGGAGATAAGCAGATTTTAGACGATCAATGGAGACCCAGTCTCTTTGCCATGAATGTTTAGTAGGAATGCTTTCGGATTCCATAAGATCACATAGGAAGACGTGCGTTGCAGAGTGCAAGTCTGTCGGTATGTGATGCTTCGCTGTGGGCTTGTAAGTCTGGCGGCATGGAGTAAAGTTTCCCATGACGTGACGTATGCGCTGGAGATCGTCGGAGGTTGCAGAAGGAAAAAATTCGGCAGGGATGACCAACGGGTCGCTGTATACCATTTCAGCTGTCCAGGGTGTCTTTAGGAGGGGTCCTTAGTCCCAGGAGGACTCAGGGAAGCTGAGTAAACCAGTTGTAGTCCTTGCAGCGGGCCATCAAAGCTGCATTGAGGGTGCAATGAAAATGTTCAACCATTCCATTGGCAGCGGGGTTGTAGGCAGTTGTCTTATGTAGGGTGATGCCCAGGAGATTCGCTAATGATGGCCACAATTGATAGGTGAAAGTGGTACCCCTGTCAGAAGTAATATGCTCAGGGATACCGAATCTTGCTATCCATCCTGAGAGTAAGGCAGATATGCATGAGGCGGACGTTGCAGTTTCCATGGGAATGACTTCAGGCCAACGAGTGGAGCTGTCGATGACAGTAAACAGGTAACGATGTCCTTGTGATGTGGGTAGGGGGCCTACAACATCAACGTGAATGTGGGCGAAACGACGCTGAAGTTGAGGAAAGGTACCCACTCCTGAATCCGTGTGTCGATGTACTTTGGAAGTTTGGAAAGAATTACAGATGCGGACCCAATCCTTAGCATCCTTAGAAATACCATGCCATATGAACTTCGTCTTCAGCAGACGGTCTACCAGTACTGACGTCACAGAGGAGGGGGATGTTGGAGTCGTCGAGGGGATCTCTTCCCAACGGAGGGATGTGCAGGACGTTCTACGTGCTTGATACTCTGGATCCTGGTGTTGGGCTTCAGCCAGGGCGTTGTAATCCAATCCCAGTTGAACGGCAGCCAACGTGTTTCTTGACAGGGCATCGGCAATGGGATTCATTTTCCCAGGGACCTGTTGAAGGGTGCAATTGTATTCAGCCACGGCGGAGAGATGTCGGTATTGATTGGCGGACCAGGCATCAGACTGTCGAGTGAAGGCGTGCACCAGAGGCATGTGGTCTGTACGAATGACGAAGGGCGTACCTTTTATGAAATGGACGGACAGCCAAGAGTGCCACCAGCATAATGTGACAAACCAAGAGAGGTTGTGACTCTTAAGTGAGATGAAAGCAACTGAGTAACTTTATTACGACACATAGAGTATATAGTATACACACAAGGTCCCGGCAAGAAGGTCACAAAATACAGACATGCTATTTCTTGTAAACCGGCAACTGGTTCCGTTAACAGTTAACAATGGAATATGCAGACATGTTAAAACAAGTTGCTTTCAGTGCGAGGAGAGAGCGTAGATACAAAGGATAATATATACAAAAAAGAGAAATGTCGTTACTATGTACACATATTTCTTTTCATAAAAATGCTGACATTAAAGAATTTCTACGTCAAAAAATATCTATAAATAAAAGGGGGAAGCAGTCTGTTGCAAGAGTCATTGCATCTTGATAATACTTTAGAACGCTGAAAGTAGAAGTAATGTGTATATCCCAGCAAATTTTGTGCGATGAGATGCATCCATCATTTTGCATGACCGGGTGTAACAAATCTCTATTAGGTAAAAGACTCGAATATTGTTCATATCTTTAGTCATTTTTTCCTGAGGCTCCGCATTTGACTAAATAGTTTAAAACGGCTTTTTAAGTGTTCAAACTTATGCATCAAGTGTTCGAAAAAAATCTTTAATTTTGAAGATAATTTTAAAGAATTGCCGTTTGAAAATATTTTATTGATGTCCTAATACTGAGCATATAGATATTATATATATATATATATATATATATATATATATATATATATATATATATATATATGTGTGTGTGTGTGTGTGTGTATGTGTGTGTGCTTGTGTGTGTAAAGTGAGAGAGAGAGAGAGAGAGAGAGAGAGAGTGAGTCTCTTTGTGTATGATGAAATATACCTAAAGGTTAAAAGATGCTTGAAGATTACCGATATACCTACATTGAATGTATTTCTCAAAGGGAAAATCATTACCCCTGGAAAAAGTGATGCATTGCTCGACTTAGCCTACGTTTCCAATGCATTACACACGCCCTACGCAACATTAGTTTACCCAGCATTAAGTGGGCACCAGTACTTTGCTGATGAAATTAATCTGGATTAGGGGAGGAAGCACATGCCAAATTTTTGACGAGATGCCGGAAGTTAGAAGCTTTTCAGAGTTTTTTTATGACAGAAGAAAAGGTAGGATGGCTTAAATTCTTTGTATATATATATATATATATATATATATATATATATATATATATATATATATATATATATATATATATATATATATATATATGTGTGTGTGTATATATATATATATATGTATACTGTATATATGTATATATATGTATATATATCATACATACATACATATTCCAAGGCACTTCCCCCAATTTTGGGGGTTAGCCGACATCAAACAAATGAAAAAAAAGGGGGACCTTTCCTCTCTACGTTCCTCCCAGCCTGACAAGGGGCTCTACCGAGTTCGGCTGGTACTGCTAGGGTGCCACAGCCCACCCTCCCCCGTTATTCACCGCAGATGAAGCTCCATAACGTTGAATCCCCTACTGCTGCTACCCCTGTGGTCATCCAAGGCGACTGGAGGCAGCAGGGCCTACTGGAACTGCGTCACAATCGCTCGCCATTCATTCCTATTTCTAGCACGCTCTCTTGCCTCGCTCACATCTATCCTCCTATCACCCAGAGCTTTCTTCACTCTATTCATCCACCCAAACTTTGGCCTTCCTCTTGTACTTCTCCCATCAACTCTTGCATTCATCACCTTCTTTAGCAGACAGCCATTTTCCATTCTCTCAACATGGCCAAACCACCTCAACACATTCATATCCACTCTAGCTGCTAACTCATATCTTACACCCGTTCTCACCCTCACTACTTCGTTCCTAACCCTAACTACTCGAGATACACCAGCCATACTCCTCAGACACTTCATCTCAAACACATTAAATATCTGTCTCTCCGTTATTTTCATTCCCCACAACTCCGATCCCTACATCACAGTTGGTACAATCACTTTCTCATACAGAACTCTCTTTACATTCATGCCCAACCCTCTATTCTTTACCACTCCCTTCACTGCTCCCAACACTTTGCATCCTTCATTCACTCTCTGAAGTACATCTGGTTCCACTCCACCATTTGCTGCAACAACAGACCCAAAGTACTTGAACTGATCCACCTCCTCAAGTAACTCTCCATTCAACATGACAATCAACCTCGCACCACCTTCCCTTCTCGTACATCTCATAACCTTACTCTTAACCTCATTAACTCTCAACTTCTTTCTCTCACATACCCTTCCTAATTCTGTCACCTCTCTCACCACTCCATCAACATACAAGTTAAACAACCATGGCGACATCACACATCCCTGTCTCAGCCCCCACTCTTACTGGAAACCAATCGCTCACTTCATTTCCTATACTAACACACGCTTTACTACCTTTGTAAAAACTTTTCACTGCTTGCAACAACCTTCCACCAATTCCATATAACCTCATCACATTCCACATCGCTTCCCTGTCAACTCTATCATATGCTTTCTCCAGATCCATAAACGCAACATACACCTTCCTACCTTTTGCTAAATATTTCTCGCATGTCTGCCTAACTGTAAAAAATCTGATTCATACATCCCTACCTCTTCTAAAACCACCTATACTTTTAAGATTGTATTCTCTGTTTTATCCTTAATCCTATTAATCAGTACTGTACCATACACTTTTCCATCCACACTCAACAAACTAATACCCCTTTAATTACAACACTCATGCACATCTCCCTTACCCTTGTATAGTGGCACAATACATGCACAAACCCAATCTACTGGTACCATTGACAACACAAAACACATACTAAACAATCTCACCAACCATTCAAGCACAGTCACACCCCCTTCCTTCAACATCTCAGCTTTCACACCATCCATACCAGATGCTTTTCCTACTCTCGTTTCATCTAGTGCTCTCCTCACTTCCTCTATTGTAATCTCTCTCTCATTCTCATCTCCCACCACTGGTACCTCAACACCTGGAACAGCAATTATATCTGCCTCCCTATTATCCCGAACATTAAGTAAACTTTCAAAATATTCCCCCCCTCCCCCCTTTTCCTTGCCTCCTCTCCTTTTAGCAACCTTCCATTTCCATCTTTCACTGTCTCTTCAATTCTCGAACCAGCCTTCCCTACTCTCTTCACTTCTTTCCAAAACTTCTTCTTATTCTCTTCATAAGAATGACCCAATCCCTGACCCCACCTCAGGTCAGCCGCTCTCTTTGCCTCAGTTACCTTGTGCTTTACTTCCACATTTTTCTCTCTATATCTTTCATACTTCTCTACACTATTACTTTGCAGCCATTCTTCAAATGCCCTCTTTTTCTCTTCCACTTCTACCTTCACTCTTCATTCCATCATTCACTGCCCTTCCTCATGCTGCCTCCAACAAACTTCTTGCCACACATCACTTGCAATCCCGACAAAATTTTATTTTACTAACTTCCACTCCTACTCTATATTACCAGTTTCTCTTACTTTCACTCTGTCATATGCCATTTTCAACGTTTCTTGATATTCACTCTTTACCTCCGATCTTATTAACTCTTCAACCCTCACTAGCTCCCTTTTACATCCCCCCACTCTATTCCCCGACTTTTTTGCTGCAACTAATTTTCCTTCCACCAAAAAATGATCAGACATACCGTTAGCCATACCCCTACACACGTGCACGTCTTTCAATCTTCCAAACATTCTTTTAGTTATCAACACATAATCCATTAACGCCCTTTCTACCACTCTTCCATTTGCCACTCTTACGCATGTATACTTTTTTTTATCTGTCTTTTGGTTAAGCTAGAACTTATCACCATGTCTTGCTCAACACATATCTACCAGACTCTTACCACTCTCATTTTCACCTTGTACGCCATACTTCCCAATGACACCTACCTCTCCAGCGCCCACTCTAGCATTTAAGTCACCCATGACAACTACATAATTCCTTCTACCCAGTCCTTCTACACGCCTAGTTAATACATTCCAGAACTCATTCCGCTCTTTTTCACTTTCCTCACAACCTGGCCCATACGCACTAACAAAAGCCAAACATTCCCTACCCAACCTATCCCTTGCCTACATAAACCTAGATGATATCTCCTTCCATTCCACTACTTTACCTGTCATCGATTCACTCATCAATAAAGCCATACCCTCTCTTGCTCTTTCCCTTTCAATCCCAGACACTACCAGTCACTTCTCCAAACATCACTTCACCCTTCCCTTTTGTCTTTGTCCCACACAAAGCCAATATATCCATCCGTCCAATCTCACATCTTTTCTTCTCTATCGTACTACATCCACGCCCATTCAGACACCCCAAAACTAGAGTGCGGGGAGCAGTCACTCTCCCCCCAGCTCCACCTCTTCGATGTCTCACAGGAGTATATAATACAGGAGAGGGGGCTCCCAGCCCTCTCGTCCCGTTCCTTTTAGTTGCCTTTTACGACACACAGGGATACGTTGGTGCTATTCTAAATGTTTTTATGCATATATATATATATATACTGTATATATATATATATATATATATATATATATATATATATATATATATATATATATATATATATATATATATGTGTGTGTGTGTGTGTGTTTGTGTGTGTGTTTGTATGTGTGTATGTTTGTTGTTACAATTTGGTATATGTGGATTTCTATAGAAATTTATAAAGGATTACAAATCAAACAATTAATATTTGTATATACAGTATATTTCCTACTCCCTACTATATAAGAAAAAGAGATATGTTGAAAAAATATATCAAAGGATTTCCATTTATCCCTCACATATCTGTAGTTGACAAAAATAAAACCTTTCACCCTTGCAATAGAATATGCTTGCCATAAATATCACTTGGTGGCATTTGGCTAACTGTATGGTTTTCCAGTGTCCAAGAATCCGGTTGCAAAATATTACGCAAATTACAAAAACATACAGGAAATATAACCATTTATCTCGGAGCCGATTTGTTGCGAAGTACCGGTATTGACAACTTGGTATTTATCGAGGTTTCGCAAAAGGATTTTCCAATTCGAGAAAACTTGAAATAGTTGTTGGCAGATTTCGTGCTCATTCTTTTCTGAGATTAACATAGCGAAAAAAAATGTGAACCATAATTTTCGGTATTTGTCGGTATGATTTGCTTTGTTAATATCGTTATCTTAAAAATTTATGATATTAATTGTATAATACCGATGTTTTGCGTAAATTTGATAATTAAATTATACTATATCATTAATGTTATCATCAGTACCAAATGTCGCAAAGGTTTACAAACAAAAAATTAATATTTCTCTGCCTTTCTCCATCACATCTATTTAAACCACATGAGATTTGAGTATATATATACACACACACATATATATATATATATATATATATATATATATATATATATATATATATATATATATATATATATGTATATATATATGTATATATAAATATATATATATGTATATATATATATATATATATATATATATATATATATATATATATATATATATATATATTTATATATATATATATATATATATATATATATATATATATATGTATGTATATATAGTTCAAAGGCATTTCAATTCTTCATCTTCTTTGTGTCAAAAGCGAGATTTTATATCAACAACAATAATAATAATAATAATAATAATAATAATAATAATAATAATAATAATAATAATAATAATAATAATAATAATAATAATATCATTATAGTCATTACTATAGATATTGCTGCTGATTATGTATATTCTACTCCACGAAGTGTATTTATCAATACAGATTTTTACGTCCCTCAAGATTTATAGCTTCATCGTGTTTTAATTCTTAGCTCATCCCTTACTTTACCATAATTTATCATATAATAAATAATTATTATTATTTTGGTCCAATAGTTCCTTTATAACAGTTTTTATCATAGACTGTCTTTTTTACTTCTTGAACTTTACTGAACAAGATATATTATCGCGAATTGAAGTTATAACTTCCAAAAATTCAAAATGTTCTTCAGCAGTGTCTAGACAAGATCCGGCGACTTGCTTAAAGTCGAAAGGAGCAAGCTTTAACGTTTCTTTTGTGAACGTGCCCAAACCTTTTTCCAGCTTCCAAGATACTATCTCTCTCTCTCTCTCTCTCTCTCTCTCTCTCTCTCTCTCTCTCTCTCTCTCTCTCTCTCTCTCTCTCTCTCTCTCCTCCTACGCCTGCTGACACAAAGGGCCACCGTTAGATTTCGTCAGTTGTCTCTATCTTGAGCTTTTATATTAGTACATCTCCATTCATCATCTCCTTCACGCTTCATAGTCCCGAACCACGTAGGCCTGGGTCTTTTAACTCCCCTAGTGCCTTTTGGAGTCCAGTTGAAAGTTTTGTTAGCTAATGTCTTTTGGGGAGTGCGAAGGGCATGCCCAAACCATATCCATCTACCACTCACCATGATCTCATCCACATATTGCACTCGGGTAATCTCTCTTATAGTTTCATTTCTAATCCTGTCCTGTCATTTATCTTTCAATATTCTTCTGAAGACTTTGTTCTTAAGTCTACAAAATCTGTTGGATATTGTTTAATTTTCATCCCACAGTAACACCGATCTCACTAAACTGATGTATTGCCTGATTTTTACATGTAATTTCAGGCTTTCATTAAACTCAAATTCTAATGATCCTGTATCAGATATTATAGTTCTTAAGTATTTAAATGATTCCACCTTATTCTCCTTTCATATGATATTTCATCTTCCATTGCATACTCCGTTCTCATTATCTCCGTCTTTCCTCTATTTATCTTGAGCCAAATCTCATGTGATATTGCATGTAAGCAGGCTTTGTAAGTCCTGTAGTATTCTGCTATTAAGGACAGCGTCATCAGCTTACTCTAAATTAACTAATTTCCTGTTACCAAACCAGTCCAATCCCTCTCCACCATCTCTAACTATTCTATGCATTATAAAATCCACGAGGAGGATAAACAACATAGGTGACAATACGTTCCCTTAGAGTACTCCGCTGTTCACTGGAAATTCATTTGATAAGACCCCATTAACATTAACTTTGCACTTGCTATGCTCATGAACAGACTTAATCAAATTTACATGTTTAAGAGGACCTCCATGATAACGCAGGACTCTCCACAAAATTGGCCGGTGCACACTATCAAAGGCTTTTGCATAGTCAACAAATGCCATCAAAAAATTTTTTTATCTATTCTACGCATTGCTGTACCACATGCCTTAAAATGAAAGTTTGGTTAGTGCAACTTGTACCTATTGTAAATCCTGCTTGTTCCTCTCTCAGCTTTCCATTAATCTTCCTCTTGAGTCTCTTTAGAATGAGCAAACTATATATTTTCATGACCATTTACGTAAGTGTGATGCCTCTGTAATTATTGCAATCAGGCAGATCTCCATCATTAGCTATTTTCACCAATACTGCTAGCTCCCATTCATCAGGTTTTGCCTCTTCACGCCACATTCAACAAAATAATTTTGTAAGTATTCTGTGAGTCACTACATTCTCGGTCAATATCATCTCAGCAGTTACTCCATCGTATCCGGGGGCTTTCCATGTCTTTTGTTTATATATATATATATATATCTATATATATATATATATATATATATATATATATATATATATATATATATATATATATATATATATATATATATATATATATATATATGTATATATATATATACATATGAAATAAGAATTAAAAATAATAAGAAGAAATAATGCTGACAGAAGACATGAAAGTAAAAAAGTCGTCTCGAACTCTAGACTACCAGACAATTAGTACATTTATTTGCGAACTTTGTCTGGAAGGGATTTCCTTCATGGACCCCATTTGGAACCATATTCTTGACAACTAGGACTAATAAGAAGACATTCAGGATTCTATGGGCTTTTGTGGGAAGGAATGGAAGTCCCTGTAGCGCTAAAGCGGAAGGTTAGGAGATAGAAATGGTAAATAGGTACAATGTTGTGATATTTAAAGCATTATTTTTAAAATCTCAGCATTGAGCACATGCGTACTGTTCTTATAGTTAATTATCTGATTTTAACGAAAATATATAATAGAAGATGATAAAACTTGTAAGTGAAATTCAATTTGTAAATTTTCTGGTTATTTTAGAAAGTATTAATATCTAAATGAGTAAGAAATGCTAATATATTGAACCATAAACCATTTATAAAGAAATCTTAATATGCATGTGAATATATTTTGCATCAAATTTATCAATTCTTTTGATGAACGCGTTTAACACCAAAGAACATAAACATTTTATGCCCTTTATTATTACTTGATATTCCAACCCTTTAGGGGAAGAAGAGAAATGTTTATGACGTCATAGAGTGCGCATTTAATTTACATTGCATTAAACATTAAGCATATGTTATTCCACTTTTAAAAAATGATGTACCCAGAGGCTTTGTACTATCATTGAAAATGAAAATAAGTTTTCCAAGAAAAGTGAAATTATACGATTATGTGTATATATATATATATATATATATATATATATATATATATATATATATATATATGTGTATGTGTGTGTGTGTGTGTATATAATATATGTATATATATTTATATATATATATATATATAAATATATATATATATATATATATATATATATATAT
>NC_090739.1:110311381-110318881 GCF_036898095.1 Palaemon carinicauda | reverse complement strand
GTGGAAGGAAAATTAGTTGTAGCAAAAGAGTGGGGGAATAGAGTAGGTGGATGTAAAAGGGAGCTAGTGAGGGTTGAAGAGCTAATAAAACCGGGGGTAAAAAGTAAATATCAGGAAAGGTTGAAAATGGCATATGACGAGGTGAGAGTAAGAGAAACTGGTAATTTAGAGGAGGAGTGGAAGTTAGCAAAAGAAAATTTTGTTGGGATTACAAGTGATGTATGTGGCAAGAAGGTTGTTGGAGGCAGCATGAGGAAGGGCAGTGAATGGTGGAATGAAGGAGTGAAGGTAAAAGTGGAAGAGAAAAAGAGGGCTTTTGAAGAATGGCTGCAGAATAATAGTATAGAGAAGTATGAAAAATATAGAGAGAAAAATGTGGAAGTAAAGCGCAAGGTACGTGAGGCAAAGAGGGCAGCTGACCTGAGGTGGGGTCAGGAACTGGGTCAGTCATGTGAAGAGAATAAGAAGAAGTTTTGGAAAGAAGTGAAGAGAGAAAGGAAGGCTGGCGCAAGAATTGAAGAGACAGTGAAAGATAGAAATGGAAGGTTGTTAAAAGGAGAGGAGGCAAGGAAAAGGTGGGCGGAATATTTTGAAAGTTTGCTGAATGTTGAGGATAATAGGGAGGCAGATATAATTGCTGTTCCAGGTGTTGAGGTGCCAGTGATGGGAGATGAGAATGAGAGAGAGATTACAATAGAGGAAGTGAGGAGAGCACAAGATGAAACGAGAATAGGAAAAGCATCTGGTATGGATGGTGTGAAAGCTGAGATGTTGAAGGAAGGGGGTGTGACTGTACTTGAATGGTTGGTGAGATTGTTTAGTATGTGTTTTGTGTTATCAATGGTACCAGTAGATTGGGTTTGTGCATGTATTGTACCACTATATAAGGGTAAGGGAGATGTGCATGAGTGTTGTAATTCAAGAGGTATTAGTTTGTTGAGTGTAGTTGGAAAAGTGTATGGTAGAGTAATGATTAATAGGATTAAGGATAAAACAGAGAATACAATCTTGGAAGTACAGGGTGGTTTTAGAAAAGGTAGGGGTTGTATGAATCAGATTTTTACAGTTAGGTAGATATGCGAGAAATATTTAGCAAAAGGTAAGGAGGTGTATGTTGCGTTTATGGATCTGGAGAAAGAATATGATATAGTTGATAGGGAAGCAATGTGGAATGTGATGAGGTTATATGGAGTTGGTGGAAGGTTGTTGCAAGCAGTGAAAAGTTTCTACAAAGGTAGTAAAGCATGTGTTAGAATAGGAAATGAAGTGAGTGATTGGTTTCCGGTGAGAGTGGGACTGAGACAGGGATGTGTGATGTCGCCGTGGTTGTTCAACTTGTATGTTGATGGAGTGGTGAGATAGGTGAATGCTCGAGTGCTTGGACGAGGATTAAAACTGGTAGGCGAGAATGATCATGAATGGGAGGTAAATCAGTTGTTGTTTGGGGATGATACTGTACTGGTAGTAGACACAGAAGAGAAGCTTGACCGACTAGTGACAGAATTTGGAAGGGTGTGTGAGAGAAAGAAGTTGAGAGTTAATGTGGGTAAGAGTAAGGTTATGAGATGTACGAGAAGGGAAGGTGGTGCAAGGTTGAATGTCATGTTGAATGGAGAGTTGCTTGAGGAGGTGGATCAGTTTAAGTACTTGGGGTCTGTTGTTGCAGCAAATGGTGGAGTGGAAGCAGATGTACGTCAGAGAGTGAATGAAGGTTGCAAAGTGTTGGGGGCTGTTAAGGGAGTAGTAAAAAATAGAGGGTTGGGCATGAATGTAAAGAGAGTTCTATATGAGAAAGTGATTGTACCAACTGTGATGTATGGATCGGAGTTGTGGGGAATGAAAGTGATGGAGAGACAGAAATTGAATGTGTTTGAGATGAAGTGTCTAAGGAGTATGGCTGGTGTATCACAAGTAGATAGGGTTAGGAACGAAGTGGTGAGGGTGAGAACGGGTGTAAGAAATGAGTTAGCGGCTAGAGTGGATATGAATGTGTTGAGGTGGTTTGGCCATGTTGAGAGAATGGAAAATGGCTGTCTGCTAAAGAAGGTGATGAATGCAAGAGTTGATGGGAGAAGTGCAAGAGGAAGGCCAAGGTTTGGGTGGATGGATGGTGTGAAGAAAGCTCTGGGTGATAGGAGGATAGATGTGAGAGAGGCAAGAGAGCGTGCTAGAAATAGGAATGAATGGCGAGCGATTGTGACGCAGTTCCGGTAGGCCCTGCTGCTTCCTCCGGTGCCCTAGATGACCGCGGAGGTAGCAGCAGTAGGGGATTCAGCATTATGAAGCTTCATCTGTGGTGGATAATGTGGGAGGTTGGGCTGTGGCACCCTAGCAGTACCAGCTGAACTCGGCTGAGTCCCTGGTTAGGCTGAAGGAACGTAGAGAGTAGAGGTCCCCTTTTTTGTTTGTTTCATTGTTGATGTCGGCTACTCCCCAAAATTGGGGGAAGTGCCTTTGGTATATGTAGTTCTTGCCAAGACTCACATCACGAATCACGTAGAGATGTGTGAACAATTCCCATTCGCAACCGTGAACAAATGTACTTGGGTCGCTTCCCGAATTCCAAAATCAAGCTTACAACTAAGGAATGGTACAATCATGTTTTTTTAGTATATTCTACTTCTGGGGATGAAGGAAATCATTGCCCCCCACAGAGTTCCATGTACATACATGGCACGTACTCTTTTCTTTCGAACCCAGAGCTCTCTCTCCTCTTTGTTTTATTACTTTTTGTTGCTTCATCAATCTCCTTCCATTTTTTTCCATCGTATCTTCTTGTTTCAGTAATCTTAGGTTCCTTTTTTCTATATTTCTCTTTTTGTAGTTTCTCTCGTTATCTTTATTTTACGAAAAATTGAATGTTCGCTGTTTTGCAGTTATATAAATATTGCTTGTATATTCATAAAACTGTTTCGTATATAACATGAAAATAATTTTAGGTTACAGAGTATATCTATGATACGATTCAGTGATTATATAGAAAGAGCAGTTACGTCTGTAATAAATATATATTTGTGCACATAACAAATAATATAATTCACAAATAATCTAACACACTAAGAATTTCATCAATGTTGTATTTTCCATTACAGCCAACCTTTGACTAAAGCTGTTCCTGAAACCTACCAAAAATGAACGAGTAGCAAGAAAATATAAGCACACGAGAATTCCATTAAGGTATGTGTACTCAAGAAAATCTTGTAGACCCTTGAATACGTTGAACGAGACGGAAGACCAAACCAGGACAGAAATTTTGAGGCATATGATGTTATTTTTCATATTTTGCTTTTTTTGTTTGAAATTTCATATTAACTTTTCTTCTTCGTGAATATAAGAACTGATTTTACATACGTATTATGCTTAGCGTTGTTGTAGCCTAAGTGGCAACGTCCCTGACTGGTCATTGTCAGACTGGGGGTTCGAATCCCGTTCAAACACGTTAGTTCCTTTGTCGGTGCAACCTCGCCATTCTTTTGAGCTGAGGAATGTGGGTTTGGGAAGCCTATAGGTCTATCTGCTGAGTTATCAGCAACCATTGCGTGGCCCTCCTTGGTCAGTCTCTAGGACATTGCTCTGCTTGATAGGGCAGTGTCATTTTCCCTTGCATCTGCCATTCATCCGCAACCTTTAAACCTTTAAGGTAAAAGTAGTAATATAAAACACAAAATGATAGGTATACATCATCTTCAATTATGAGTACAAAAATATGTGTATGTATTCAAGGACTATAGTGAAAGATTGATTCTTCTTCTGTGCTCTGTTCTTATCAAATCTCTACTTTTATATCATCACTTCAAATGTAATAGAATATTACTACTTAGGCCAAAATTTAACAAAATTCAACTTACAAACAATTCGACTCACAAACAGCCTTTTGGAACCAGTTAGGTTAGTAAGTTGAGGACCTTTTGTACATGATTTTATAAACATTTATTAAAAAGCAAACACTCACGTGGATGTAAAAATTTACATACCTTGAAATGATAAATACAAACCGGAGTAGGTGCGTTGATTTAATCTCATAAATAGGAAAATTAAATTAAGATGAGTTTTGAAATAATGAAATATAATTATTCTACAATGTGATAGTGAGAAGAAACTCGTAAGTAATATCAAATAGATGATATCAACTTTAAACCTCAGTTCTAATTTCCTTTTCCTTTGATGATGCTCCGTAAAATTCACCAAAGAGAAGAAAATTGAGAATTTTTCTGAGGTGGAATACAAGGGTATATTTTTCTGAAAAATAAAATTTTCAAACTTACTTATATTTTTAAATTCAACTCCAAAGCTAACCAAAAAAGATTTGAGACAGCGTAAAACTCCGAGAGTATTGTGTGAAAAAATAATTCTGTACAAGTGAAGGAATCTTTAACATTTAGCTATAAAGAGTACTAAGCTAAGCGAAATTATACAGACACAGACACGCACGCACGCACATTGCACATAGATACACACACATATATATATATAAATTATATATATGTATATATATATATATATATATATATATATATATATATATATATATATATTTTATATATATATATATATATATATATATATATATATATATATATATATATATATATATA
Source organism: Palaemon carinicauda (assembly GCF_036898095.1). Classification (NCBI taxonomy): domain Eukaryota; kingdom Metazoa; phylum Arthropoda; class Malacostraca; order Decapoda; family Palaemonidae; genus Palaemon; species Palaemon carinicauda. The sequence goes on along the minus strand of NC_090739.1, from coordinate 110,314,286 downwards.
TATATATATATACATACATATGTTTATATACGCACACACACACACATATATATATATATATATATATATATATATATATATATATATATATATATATATATATGCGTATATATATACATATAAATTATATATGTATATATATACGCATATATATATATATATATATATATATATATATATATATATATATATATATATATATATACATTTGTGTATGTATCTATGTATGTGTGTGCATTATAAGACTTATGAATTTCTTACCGGAGAGAATTACCAAATGAAAACCAAAGCCCTTTTATCTCTCTGGTACTCTTTTATTTGATAGAATTACTCTAAATGTATATTGTTATTATCCAGCTATAAAAGGATCAAACTTTCCTAGCATTATTTGAAGATGCTACATTTCCAATTCCGCCGCCTAGTCTTTAAACCAGTGTCGCTCAATAAATTGGAAAATGCGGCATCGCCGCTGAGAATATAACATATATAACAGAGTTACCAATTTCTATGGAAAGAAATTATTTTGGTAAGAACTTGTGACTATTCTTTGTTTAAGTTTCATTTCTTTATTGCTAGAAAATAGTAGATAATACCAAGATGAGTGACCGACGTGAATACCAGACGGTGTTGGTATATACACACAGTGGCCAATAATACAACAATTTAAGATTCGGTTGTAAGTTTTGGGTTGCAAAAATGGGAAAGTGCAAAATGGCATACACAAAGTTGATAAATAGGGTACACTCGGGCACACTGTATCTTATTTCTCTTCCTTTTGCTTTTGATTATAAGTTTTACAGTTTATGTAGGAAAGATTTATTTTAAGGTTGTTACAGTTCTTAAAATATTTTATTTTATGTGTTAATTACTTCTCTTGTAGCTTATATTTTTCCTTATTTCATTTCCTCACTGGGCTATTTTCCCTGTTGGAGCCCTTGGGCTCATAGCATGATCCTTTTCGATCAAGGGTTGTACTTTAGCAAGTAGCCTAATAATGGTTATAGTAATAATAATAATAATAATAATAATAATAATAATATTAATAATAATAATAATAATAGTAATAAATGTAAAATTTACATTAATAAAAATTTAATCCTAATCTTGCTTTAGATGTAGTGAAAAGAAATTAAACATAATATGCTTTTCGATGTCATATAAAAGAAAAAACAGATAATGGAACTTGTATGTAGGCCGATTGTTTTCCATCAAGGTGACCTTGCAATAAGTAGACGTGAAAAATACTTCAAGAAATACATTTGCGAAAACGCTGTTCTTTATTGGAATTCTTATAGCGTGCTTGAATGGTTACTATTTCTTTGAACTATAAGGATGAGATTTCCCTGTCACTTCGATGGCATTCCTTTGACAACAGGCGCTGATACGCCCATTTGTATGAAGAGTTACGGGTAAGGAGCTCTTACCCCTTCTGGGGGAATTTTTGATTTTGTGGTTGAGGGAGAAGGGGAAGATGATAATCCACAAAAAAAAAAGGACCACAAAAAAATTTTCTATGGTTTGCTAAGCTGTCGAAAGGAAAAAGAGAGAGAGAGAGAGAGAGAGAGAGAGAGAGAGAGAGAGAGAGAGAGAGAGAGAGAGAGAGAGAGAGAGAGAGAGAGAGAGATTTGGTTAGGCGTTATCATTCTGTTTGTAGTTTAAAATGTTGAACAATTAAAAAATCTAATGAAAATACTATCATTTGTGTCTTTGATTATGATAACTGAATCATTATGATGAATTAATTTTTTTTTTTATTGAGTCAATCAATGTATACAATTATACATTAAAATATCAGCTAAACGAATAATTAAAGATAACATATAGAATTGGCTTCAGAAATTTACTTCATAGATGATATCCATTACAAATGAAACCTCATAAGAATGTAATAGAAGGAGTCTTCTCGTTATCATGTGATATTTATGTAAAATATCAACTAAACGATTAATCAAATATAACATATACAATTGGCTTCAGAAAGCAGTTGATAAATGATGTTTGCTACGAATGAAATCTCATAAAATTCTCTTTTAGTGTTATTTTTCAGTATTTATTTTGATGATTATTTATTTAGTAAGTAGGATTAAATCGATAATTAGTGATCCCTATTCAGTAGGACTTTGAAAATTTATTAGCTTCAAAGGATCAGTTATTAGCCCTTATAGTTTCTCCATATTAGGAATTCACTGATATTTTGGTCAGTTAAGCAAAATTGGGTTTTGTCAATTTGTTACCTTGGTTGTCTATACACTATTTATTCGGGTGACCGAAACTGAATGCCAAGTAGAGTTGTGAGGCAAACCCCAATTCTGGAGGAATAGATACGGTGCTAAACATTTCATGACAAAAATCAATTATCACAAATTTCGAGAAGAGTTAGATGCGTTAGAAGTTTCAGGTTACCATAAAGGGACTCAGAATGCCAATGAAATGGTCACAACCCTATTATTCTATAACAACATCATTATCCGAAGATTTAAGTTTTCTGTTTAACATATTTTAGGTTAATTGAATGGTTGACTACTATCTAGCAGCACAGATTCTACCGGTAGTTTTCTCTTAATGTGAACCATAAACAACTAGCAAAAAATCTTCAAGAGTATAATTTCCATTTACAAAAATAAAAATGATAAGCTCAGTGCAAATTCAAAATTAGGTAAATAATCCTGTCATACTTTAGGAGATAGTTACGCTAGCAATCTTATTTGGAAAAAAGAAATATCTAATAAATATTTCCTTTTATTTTGAGAAGTAAATTTTGAAGAAAAATATGTTTACCATAATGTGTGTCATCTTAATTCTTGTCATCGCAAATTGAGAGACAGTTTCCATTTCTTTTAGCTCAAAATAACAAGTCCCTTAATTTTTTTAATAACTTGGAGAAGGTTACAACTTTGTGATATTT
>NC_090739.1:110298881-110306381 GCF_036898095.1 Palaemon carinicauda | reverse complement strand
GTGTGCGTGTTTTTGTGTGCATGCATATTCGATAATGGTTATTTCCAGAGTAAATAGATAGAACTATTAATAAAAAGTGTCAAATAAATAATTAACTAAATTTATGTTTAACCAAGCAACCCTCCAAATATTTGAGTAATTAAAAAATAAGCAGATGAATAGGTTCATAACAATAATCCTAAAAATGACCGAATAAACAAATACCAAGACTAAAAATATAATCACATTATATTCCTTTCAACTCATGGTTTGCAGATGTTCGTAATCATGGATTTCATACCAAATCTCCTCCTGGAAAAAAAGAAAAAACTGAAATGAGAAAAATCCCGAGTGAAACGAAGCGTCAAACTTGTTAGGCTCTGAAAGGAAATTTGACTTACTGATGAATAAAGAATTTTCGGGCGGTTATGCAAATCTAAATTTTTTGGGATGGCAGAGATGAATAAGGAAATGAGGAGGTACAATAGAAGGAATAGAAGGCTGTGGTTGAAAGGGAGATCACTGATGATCTGAAGCAGAAGAAGAAATTTCATGAATTCTAATGATCCATCCGAAAATGTCTGGTTGTTGTTCATTAGTCACGGCTTCTAATATTGATGGGATTTGATCAGGTTTGGAGATATATATATATATATATATATATATATATATATATATATATATATATATATATATATATATATATATATATATATACATATATATAATGTATATATATACATATATATATATATATATATATATATATATATATATATATATATATATATATGTGTGTGTGTGTGTGTGTGTGTGTGAGTGTGTGTGTGTATGTCTGTATGTGTTTGTTTGTGTGAGTTTTCATTTAGCGCAGAATTTTTCTTTTCTTTCCATAATTGTTTGTTTAATATATGTATAATAATTACTTATTAATTGCTACAATAAAGCAGTATCTCAATTTATAAGAGGAAGCGCATTTGTTATCAAGACCTGTGATACTCGTTTATTTTTTCTTGCCCATTGAATACCATTGAGATATTCATATAGATAGATAGATACAGAAAGAAAGATATGTAGATGAATAAAATAATTGATATGGTGATTGGTAGAGGGTAGCTTCTTCTTTTTAAAATTCATATTACCTTATTCCTAATTAATTGAATTATCTGTGAGTATACAACGGATCAATTTTATTAAAGAAAAATATGACTTAATAGATTATAAAAAATTTAATTTCTGATCATACCATACTTTGTGGGCTCGAAAGTATTCCCCGAGTCGATTAAAATCATAAAGAAATGTGTCGTTATATCGACAGATAAATCATTTTTAAAAAATAACAAAAGAAACACTGTGTAAAAGGAACGCCGGATTTCCAAAGAGAAATAAACCGAAAAAAATATGGAGTTCTGGGGACCTTGAGAGGCACAAATAAAGAGAGGCGATTGTGCTCCATTTCTGTCACCAAGAGAACATTTTTGTCTTCCTTCTGGGAAAATGAATTGACACAACTCGGGAAAGTATATCAGAGGATAAAACGGGTGTGTGTAATATTCCGCCTGTCATGGAAGAAGATGAATTTGTGTGACATGGCGGAAAGGATAAACGTAGATGTGTATAGCCTTGTATTCTTAGTGAAAGTAGACTGCTGCTCTGTCATTTTAGATTAGGGTAAAGGATGAAGGTTGACCTAAATCATCTTGCATCGATGTAAAAATGTGTATGACTTTGCACCCTATTAAAACAAAATTGAGGAAAGTTTAGAATATATAAAAAATTAATGGCATATCAAAACTCTTCTTAACTGGATAGGTACAGATCTCTTCCTCTTGTGTTTTTCATATCCACAATATGTTACATAATATTTATGTTCCAGTAATATGGAATAATAATGTTCTCCTTGAAGCAAAGTGACACACATGGATTTAAATACATATATTAAAAAATCCTAGTACAAAATATGTATATTATAGTATTCTTTATAATCAATTCAAATTATGTCTGTATACATGCAGAGTAGTTAGGATGTACGTCATAGTGCGTTGATTTTTTTGGACAACATAAGCAAAGCACAAATATTATTTGTAAGGTTATTCCTGATGTTTTCATTTGTATGCAAACACTTTCCATTTGACAAAGTAATTGCTAGTAAAAATTACTAGTATGTATGTATGTATATATATATATATATACATATATATATGTATATATATATATATATATATATATATATATATATATATATATATATATATATATACTAAGTTATAATGGGCAGTCAAAGTAATTGATAAAAAATTTACCTATAAAAATATTGTCACAATTATATTCTATATAAAGCTCAATGTTTAAATGGTCTGTCCATGTGTAGAAATTGGAAGAGGAACAATTAATGAGAAGAAACTGACGGCAACCAGTAGGATAAAAGGGTAGAAGAGAAAACCATACCTAAATGATAGCAATGACCAGCAGGGGATTCAGGCAGAAAGGGCAAATGATGACTATGATAATGACGATGATGAAGATGATGATGATAATGGTGACGTGGATAAAGGTGATATACAAGCTCAAAGAATTCACTGCGTCTATTTACCCAAACAGATATCACTTAGAGTCTCAGGAATTCAATGATATTGAGTAAAGATTAAAGATAAGAAAGATACCTTTTGCTATTAACCAGAAATATTGTCCTACTCGACTATATAGTCAAGTAGGAAATAACTAAATAATGTCATTTCAGACCAAGAAATAATATCTATTAAGATCACGACTTAAGAGAAAAACAAATATATTTAACTTTATGATAAACTATCATAATGCGGGTGAACATTTCTTAAATAATAATATAAGAAAAACAAGTGGCATTAACTCTCATTATAAAAAGGTGGCAAACTCATAATATTTTTTAGATTTAATTTTTCATCTTCAAGAACAAGTGTTTTCTGATGCCAATCTATAAAAGCTTCTTGAGAAAACGAGAAAACTTTCATTTCCTCTTCTCAACAAAGGTGACCAATTAAAAGGGAAAGTCTTGACGTCCGGATCTTTCCTTTTAGTGAATTGAAACAGTAATTCCTAGTTTATGTTTTTTCCTGCTAAAATTATTCTGATATAGAAAAATCTTTTTGGAAAAAGAGTGTAAATATTGGACTCATTTGCATATATCCCTTATGCATACAGAATATGCGTCCAATCGCTTGGCAATTAGATGAAATTTGTAGTCTGCAAAAATGAAAATCCGAATCCAATTAAATCGTATTCTTATCCATATTTTATAAATAACAGAACGGACTCGTGATATTTGTTGCTAGTTTTTTCCTTGGTGTCTCCCTTTCACTTGTGTGCAAATATAGTGTTATTTTCTTATTTGATGTAGACTTTTTGTATTTCTTTAGAGTTAAGTCCTAAAAAAAAGAAAAAAAAAATATATATATATATATATATATATATATATATATATAAAATCATCATCATCATCATCATCATCTCCTACGCCTATTGACGCAAAGGGCCTCGGTTAGATTTCGCTAGTCGTCACTATCTTAAGCTTTTAATTCAATACCTCTCCATTCATTATCTCCTCCTTCGCGCTTCATTTTTCTCAGCCATGTAGGCCTGGCTCTTCAAACTCTTCTAGGGCCTTGCCGAGCCCAGCTTAACGTTTGGTGAACTAATCTCTCTGGGGGAGTGCAAGGAGCATGCCCAAACCATCTCCATCTACCCTTCATCATGATCTCATCCACATATGGCACTCGAGTAATCTCTCTTATACTTTTATTTCTAATCCTGTCCTGCCATTTAACTCCCAATATCCTTCTGAGGGCTTTGTTCTTAAACCTACTAAATCTATTGGAGATTGTTTCATTGTCATACCATGACTCATATCCATAGAGTAACAATGATCTCACTAAACTGATATAGTCTGATTCTTATATGTAATTTCAGGCGATTTTATTTCCAAATTTAACTTAACCTAGCCATTGCCTGATTTGCTTTTTCAATCTTTCACTAGACTCTAATTCTAAAGGTCCCGTATTGGAGATCATAGCTCCTTGACGCTTAGATGATTCTACCTCCTTAATCTTTTCTCGTTTCAATGATATTTCATCTTCCATTGCATACTCCGTTCTCATCATCTTTGTCTTTCCTTTCTTCTATTTATCTATATATATATATATATATATATATATATATATATATATATATATATATATATATATATATATATTATTTGAACTATATCGGACGGAGACTATAATCGATAAAATGAAAAGTCCATTTTAGCACTCCTAAGAATAATCATCTCTCCTTACAGATTACATAAAGATTTTCAGTAAAACACCAATTGTGAAATAGTAGCGGAATTTAAGGAAAGGAAATTAAAGAAAAGGCATTTCATTTCTTAAAAAAAAATATCCTATGAAAGGAAAAGCATAAATTTCAAAAAATATTTTTAGGCGGTATAAATTTCATTTTACAAACAACAGTTGAGAAAACGGGGACCATTATTCAGGCAGTATCCAATTCCATTTCAGTCAATGTCAGGTTCAGGTCTCTGAGCAACAGTTGGCCTTTGAAGCAACACAGGTTCTCTCTCCTCTGTGTCTGACATGACGAAGGAATTAAGGGGACTGACTCAAGTCACGTTGCTATGGGGCAAGGTGTTCTAAATTAACATTGCTAACTCCCTCTCTCTCTCTCTCTCTCTCTCTCTCTCTCTCTCTCTCTCTCTCTCTCTCTCTCTCTCTCGCAAGATTATATATGTGTATATATATATATATATATATATATATATATATATATATATGTGTGTGTGTGTGTGTGTGTGTGTGTGTGTGTGTGTGTATGTATGTATGTAACATAGACTTTATATTTTAAACATACAATCTGTATAGATGGTCTAACATTGCGTCTGCTCTTGCAACGAAAGTAACGCCTCCCCAGTGCCTTCGAGGGCCTCCTAATCGCTCCTATGGCAGCAATAGAACCTGGATACTGAGGCTAAAACTGAACACTGATAGCAGACTTTGTCGTTGGAGTCTCTATTGGACCCTTGAGGGCCAACCAACTCCAATGCTTTTATCGACAATTACCTACATCCTTCTAGAAGAGTAAAGCGAGTTAATAGTGTGGTACATGTGTTTCATATTCTTCATCTACTAACTTATACAACTGAGTTTGTTTAAATAGATTATTTTGCTTTACACTATCAAACCTAAAGACTAATTTCCATAATATCTATGGTCAGCAAGCAACGTTTATTTGATAAAGAAAAGAAAAATGTGGTGACAGTTTTATCTGGAAAATAATCATTATTGGTTTCTTGGAGTAGAATTTTTCCGGCCTAGGCACAATCTATTCCAATTTTTAAAAACAACAACATAAACAGAGCAACCACCAAAAATAAATATTATTGATGAATAATAATAATAATAATAATAATAATAATAATAATAATAATAATAATAATAATAATAATAATAATAATAATAATAATAATAATAATTTGCGTATTACAACTATGAATAACTTTAAATTCAGCAAGATAAAATCGTAATTATTACATTCATTTTTTTTTCTTTTTAAGTTTTGGTAGGACACAAAAACATGTATTCTAAAGATATATTAACAAACGGATAAATGACATAAACGTAACATACATTTCACACACGAATTCCTTCATACATCTAAATACAGGCAAGGGGATCTCCCTGGAAGCCTTAGACGACGTTATTTCATAAACTGGAACTCTCTCTCTAGAGGGAAGCTGATCCCCTTCCGAGGAAAGGGCTTCTGCTCTCCATTAGACGTTGATAACGTTGGTATTACTTCTGCGGGAAACAGCAAATATTGGAATCAAAGATAGGATGGCAGAAAACGATTTTAGGATCCGACGGCTGATGTAGTTATGTTTTGGAGGAAATCATTTACAGTTTAAATGAGATCGTTCATGTGTTCACATACACGTAGACTGACACGCACGTACATACTGTATATACATACACACACACACACACACACACATATATATATATATATATATATATATATATATATATATATATGTGTGTGTGTGTGTGTGTGTGGGTGGGTGTGGGTGTGGGTGTGGGTGTGTGTGTTTGTGTGTTTGAATGTGCATGCATGTTCATGTTCGGTGTCAACTACTTTGAGGGTTAAGAAGTAAGCAATATACTTTGCCTCAGACGCACCTAGAAGATTTAACCTTTGCAGGTGCGTTACACGTGAAATCACCTCTCCCATTTTAATCGGATCAAAACAGACTTGCGAAGGAGAGTTCGCTCGAAAACTGAAACAGTAGAGTGCTAAACAGATCACTATCTCAAATATCATGGCTTCTCATGGCAAAGTGTCATACGGTTGAGGATGATATCTGTACTCTTTCCTTCAAAATGCCATAGCATTGATGTTTGATGTTTGAAACTACTGACCCGTGAAACACAAAATTAAATCTATATAACTAATATGCAAAAGACTCACATGGAAATAATTAAGAGATGTGCGTTTAATACTCCTAAATTTTTCGTTTGTTCACTATTTTGAGAATTTTTCTTTTGTTCATTTCTTGAGAGAGGGGAGTTTGATAATTTAGACTTAAAATGTAATATTTTTTTTTCTTTTTATGTCGAATAAATTCGGTATACAAACCTAACATTAGATAACTAATATTTCATAAAACACATAAGCATTTGTTTAGCCATGTCTTTCTAGAAAAAAAGTCCAGATGTTTCATGGCAGGAAAATCCCCTCACCTCCAGCAAGAAAAATACGCTTAATTATATCACTATACTTGATGACCCATATTGCTATCTTGCTCGACTGCCATTATGATAAATTCATTCAACAGGGTCAAGCAAGTGGTCGTATTCAATTAAGGCGATCCCATTAAATCATAATGGATGGTTGGGCGGTACTTCGAGACATCCCACCAGCCATTAACTTTAAAGTTAGAGAAGAGAAAAACTCGGTCATTCGGGGAACTTTGTATTGGCAATATTTCCTTTGCATGGAAACGGTCTCTTGCTTCCTTTTTCGATCTCACTTTTGCTTGTTAGTAGACCACATCTATTATATGCGATATTCCGGCGGTACATGTTCCTATGTATTTTGGTTCGTGGACATTATTACTTAGAATCTTACGTTAATTCGCATATATAAAGAGATTTTAATCGCTGGGTTGAATTCATATATTCGTAGAATATGCATAATGTGTAGATATGTATGTATAGTCCAGCAGGCACACCTATAAATGTGAGGTTCTTTTACCAACAGGCTATTTGCATGATAATTACTCGAAAGAGAGGAGCAAAATATTTTATTTTTGTAGGTTCATTCTAATAATAGTCTCCGGAACAGTAAATATTATTATTATTATTATTATTATTATTATTATTATTATTATTATTATTACGTTTCATTGTAGAATTGCGATTTTCATATTGCGTTTGAAATGTATATTCAGTAAAAGTCAATTTCTTAGCGCTTTCTTTCTCTGTCTGTCTG
>NC_090739.1:110283881-110293881 GCF_036898095.1 Palaemon carinicauda | reverse complement strand
CTCTAAATAATGAACTACTACAGAATTTGTAATAAAATAGATTTTAGTAATTATAAGAAAAAATACCAGTTAATAAACCATTTTCTTGTATGATTGTTTGGATCCATATTTATTTAATGTCAATATATATTATAAATATCATATGTTTTTTATTGTCAGATATTAGTTTCCGATATTTTTGTCTATGTCCAATGAGTTATCAATTAATAAGTGAGAGAGAGAAAGAATGAATTAATGATTTGAAGTTCTCTGGCATCCTGAGAGAGAGAGAGAGAGAGAGAGAGAGAGAGAGAGAGAGAGAGAGAGAGAGAGAGAGAGAGAGAGAGAGAGAATTGCCTGTATTGCAAGGATGCATTAATGATGACCAATTCTATATATAGTTTTCCTTTGGGTTTTGGCAAGTTGTTGAAAGTGGTCGTTGATGTGAGGCTGTGAGAGTAAATTTAGTCTTCCTCTGATGAAGTTCTAATTGGATATCTTACTTAGGACTCATCTCATGTCTACTGCCAATGAGCGTTGCTGCCCTGGGAAATAATTTCATGCCTGTGCTAATTTATGTCTTTCCCACTTGAAAATAACATAAATAAATGCCAATGATTGAAAGTGATGTCAACTGAGTTACACTTGAGAATTAAATTTACGAATTACTTACTAATCACCTTTTAGATATTCGATCTTCGTTAGTAGCGTTTAGATTCAGCTAAAATGTGGCTATAATGCGTATATTACATATTTTCACGTTAATCTATATATTGTGACTGTATAACAAAAATGAAATTATATAAACAGTAAACTTTTGCAATGCCTCTTCCATTGTTACAGTAACTCCCCGCAATTTCACTCTCCTTTAGATTATACCTTACAGTTATGGATGTAAAGATAACATTGAAATAAAATCATATTATATATTACTCTACACTCAGGATCCACCTATACTAATTACGCAAAATTAATAAACAGTCTTTCACATATACTACACACCTACACACACACACGCACACACACACACACACACACACACACATATATATATATATATATATATATATATATATATATATATATATATATATATATATATATATATTTGAGTATCGGGATGATATACATCACTTGGACAGTCTTAAGGAAATGCAACGTTCCTTCTTATGTAAATCAAATAACTATAAAAAATACTGGGAGATTAGGACATTTTATTTCACGCATATTTTGCTTTGAATATTTTACTAAATTCACCCTCCAGCTACTGAAGGAAAAGTTTATCAAATTCCCTTGCTTGCAGGAAAGTCGAAAGCCTTCTTTATTTCAAAGCCATTCACTATGACTGTTTTTATTATTCAGTGTATTCTTTATTTAGCTCAGCATTCCTATTGGTTTAACTCCCCTCGGCTTTATTCGCAAGAGAAAGCACAGATTAAACTCTGGAATTGACATTGTCGATTTTGTCTAAGTTATATGAAAGGTTTCTTTTTTTTCTAGGGTTGTCAGCTCATGGGTTCATCTTGATTTTCATTCCCTTCTTCTTTGTTCGTTTTTTCTTTATTGGCTCTATTGGTTTATAATAGAATATTTCATGATATGTATGGGAGATAGAATTATGGATAGATTTCTTTAAACTCGTACGTATTGCTCAAGCTAGATTGACAGATGAATGTTTAAAGATTTAAAGGCCGCCCATGAATGTCATAGGCAAGGGACAGGGACATTGCCCTAGCAAGCAGGAAAATGCCCTAGAGACTGACCATATATATGATCAGCACCCATGCCCCCTCTCCATCCAAGTTAGGACCAAGGAGGGCCAGGCAATGGCTGCTGATGCCTCAGCAGATAGAACTATAGGCTCGCCCAAACCCCACCCCCCCCTCTCCCCCTCCATCCTTAGCTCACAGGGATGATTAGATTGCAGCGACCAAAGGAACTAATGAGTTTGAGCGGGACTCAAACCCCAGGCTGGCGTTCAACAGTCAGGGGCGTTACCACATCGGCCACCACAACGCGTTCGTTATACTGTTAGGCGTCGTTAGACTTAATAAATTATTCATTACTATCCACAAACTGTTAGATAAGTCAGATTTGTTTTAAAGCAAAAGTCCATAGGGTACTGCGAAGCCTTTATACATTATTAGATAAGGCTGACTGATACATAGCCTACATATACTGGTAAAACATATGATTAATATGTGTTTATGTTGTTTATACATACTTAATGTAAAGACCAAATCGCCTAAGATTTCTCTTTAAAAAGGGAATTGTATTCTTGTCTGTTAATGCACAAAGTACTTATATATAAAATCCATATATTTCTGAGATGTGATTTTAGACATACTTTGGTTTCCTTTAAAATTGTCTATCATCGTTCAAATGAAAGAGATTTACAATGATAACATTATCTGACAATAACGCCCGCTCTCTCTCTCTCTCTCTCTCTCTCTCTCTCTCTCTCTCTCTCTCTCTCTCTCTCATATGCACGTGTATGAAATAAGCAAACACCTTGCACTTAAAGAGACTTTTATGTAAGAGCTATTTTGAGGTTTGTAAACACAGTGCTGCCATTACGGTGGAATGGGGCAGCCTCTCCTTGGAGTTTATTTTAGGAGTGCCTTCCCTGGCAGCATATTTTTTCTTTTTCTTACCATTATTTTCGCCATTTGACCTCTGCTGTACTTGAGTATGTACTCTTGCCATTCTGTTTGAAATTGCTTTCTATATTTCTCGACTAACTGATATAAGAGCGTTAATCATACCTGCGTTCTCTCTATCCCTCTTTCTGTCTGTGTGTCTGTCTGTCTCTGTTTGTCAATATCATTTCCATGAGATGTTGAATATATTTATACAAGAAATTATTTTCATTATATAGGATAGTCAGTAGTATATAGGTAAAATAATGCTATTATCTTTTCATTTACCTCTTATTAATCTCTCAACAAATTCAGAGGGACATAGGAATTTAACCTTAAAAACACCCTAGTTAGGTAGAGTAGGGAGTAGAAAATTCGGTATCATATATACATATTGTAGTTGTTCTATGATCGACCATAAAACTAATCGAATAGAGTTTCACTCTATATTTTTCTTCTTTAAATGATGTGATTATTGAAAATAGATGGGGTGTACCATGTTTAATTCCATAACTTTCTGATTTCATAGATCTTCATTAGGAGTAATACGAAACTTTTTATTAATACTTATTCAATCATCAGTTGTGGTCAATCAGTTTTATAAGATATAGAAAAGAGATTTTCTACAGCAAATTATTCACGTGTATATATATATATATATATATATATATATATATATATATATATATATAGATATGTGTGTGTATATATATATATATATATATATATATATATATATTATATATATACATATACAGTATATATATATATATATATATATATATATATATATATATATACATATAAAGAATTATACTTTAGATTAATTGTATATGAAAATAACAATAAAGAAAATACGGCGATGCGTAGTTTCCCCTTTTTGAAAAATTCTAAAATATGTATAAGACTAGAGGGACACTCCATCGAGAACATACCTTCGCTACGCCAAGCCGTCTTATTTCGTACTTTACTCAACTACATACTTGTACTTTGATGTATTTTCTTCAAAATCTAATCGATTTGTCCTTGGATCATACTCCCCATATCCACCAAGTTTCGTTGAATTGTTCGTTTATTTTTGTGTGATGTTGTTCGCAAACAAAAAATAAACTAACAAAATATTTGCCATTTACTTAACATTGCTATTATTTTCAAAGTACTGTTACGTACTTGTACTTTAATGTACTTTATCAAAGATGTTAAAGATCCATCGTTGGGTCATACCCAACATAAATATAATATTTGGTACTCGGCGTCAATGACCTTCGATGTCAGGATGCCAGAGAACTTCAAATTATTCATCATTCATTCATATAATGTTTGGTCAAAATCGTTATAATAGTTTTTGTGTAAAGTTGTTCACAAACAAATAAATGAAAGACGGCAAGGGTGAATACACAACCTTCGCAAAAACTTCGATTTAGGCAAAGGCCATAAGAGAATTTGTAAAGGAACCCAATAAGTTAGAGGAAAATTTAAACATTATACACTAAGTCAGATAATCAATAGGTGTATGAAATGGTAGGTTAGAATCTAGTCGGATGATCTTTGAAATAGATTTGTAAAACATTGCATGGACATAATGAGAGCGAGCAAAAAATGCCTGAGTGTGAAATAAGAATGAAAAAGAATTTAATCATATTCGCGGTAGAAAATAGATACATAAAAGAATAAGAATGATTACTCTTATAAAGTTCCTGTGCCGAAAAAGAACATATAAAGAAAAGATTGCAATAGGAAAATAGGAAATAAAAGAAGGTAATAAAAGAACTCTCGAACCTTTACGTCTGAAGATAAAAAGGAAACGAGTTAGAGAAATTACTCCCAAAACACGAGTAGTACCTCCTCTTAAATCCAGAACGAGAATGCAAATAAGGAAATGAAAAGGAAATAAAGATTGAAGAACTTCAACAAAAGAAAGGTATATAAAGGAGAGAGAGAGAGAGAGAGAGAGAGAGAGAGAGAGAGAGAGAGAGAGAGAGAGAGAGAGAGGATGTAATTTCTCGTGTATGTCTTAAGGAGTGACTTATGTACAATGGGCTTTAATAATTCCGATACACTTCATGGGAAACTGAGGAGATATGTCTGACAGTTATACATTGTAGCAGGTAATGCTGTTTCAGCAAAAGAGAAGCTGTTGACAATGCTGCTTGTAAAACAAAGTCGCTGAGTATGCAAACACGTGATCAACAGCATATTATTAATTTTTTGAAGTTTTGTTAAACAAATACTATTACTTTTCTATTAAGCACTTCACAAAATTAATAGAAACTAGAGCGCATTCCTTCGCTACCACCACTTTTGTCACCGAGAAAACTGATGATGTTGTAGGTATTTGATCCCAAAACACATATATCACAAGATATTCAATTGCATTATGCACATTTTGGCACTAGTTTCATGAAAATCATATAAAAGATTGGCCACAATATGGCAAAAACACGTTTTTGACCTTTCCGTGACCTTGGCCTTGGTGTTTGGCCCAATAGCTCACAAAATCTAATCAAATTGTCCTTAGATCATGGTCAATCTTCCCACCAAATTTCCTGAGATTCGGTCAAATAGTTTTTGAGTTATGTTAATCACAAACACACAGACAGACATACAAACAAACATATGCATGTTAAAATATAACCGCCGCAACGAAGTTGGCGAAGGTAATGATTTTGATTACAAGGGTAATGATATCACTATATCCTGTTGTATATCATAAGATAGGCAATTGAATTATGCACATTTTAGCACTAGGTTCATACAAATCGGATAAAAATTTACCAGTGTAGCCAAAACAAAATGTTTACTTTTTCGTGACCTTAACCTTGACATTTTGTCCCAATCACTCCAAAATCTAATCAAACTGTCCTTGAATCATGGCCAATCATCCGACCAAATTTCATGATAATCGGGCAAATAAGTTTTGAGTTTGTAGTGTTTTACATTTTTGTGACCTTGGCTTTGTCTTTGACCCAATCACTACCATTAAAACATAACATTTGCATCAACTAAATTGGCGAAGGTAATGATTGTGATTACATGTTAATAAGCACAACGACTTTGTTATAAAAGCACCATTGCTAACAGTTTCTCTTTTGCTGAACACAACGTTTCATGCTACAATGTACAACTATCAGGTATCTTCTTAGCTTCCTATGAAGTGTACCGGAAATAATGAAGCCAACTGTATGTGGTAGTTGAAAAGTGCACTATACTGCAGCCTCATGCCCCATAAACCTTCCCAAGGACTGCAAGGATGTTTAAACATACATATAGATAAACACAGAGCGGCTTACAGGCAAACTCTCTTCTCTTGAAACCTAAGATATCACAATGTACTGCAGCAGCGCTTTTCCGTGAATAGCAAATTGCCCCTCCAGCAATGCCATGAATATCTCCCCCAAAAAGCGGTTTCTATCAAAGATATCTCACAACACCAGCAGGAGAAGGTGGGTTGGGCAATATATTCTATTCATTACTTACCTGTTTGTTCAGGGTGTCGCCTGAGACCAGTTCATTGGCGATGGTTTTTAGATGCAGATTGAAAATAAACAATAGATAAGCCGGCGATTTATAAATTCGAGTCATAAATCCGTTAATGGTTGTTTTATCGGGTGGGTAGTTTACCGTGGAGGGCCTTCTGTATTATATGAATAAGAATGAAATGGAACATTCTTACTGTATATAAAGGGGGCAATGATTCTTACGTATATATGAAAGGTTCGATATATTAATATTTCATAACCCCACATATGTATTGGCATTAATAATATTTATTTTACACAGCATTTCATATATGTAAAATCTAAACACGAAGCCTTCAAGTATTGTAATTCTTGTTAGAGGAAAATAATGATCCACACACACACACACACACACACACACACACACACACATATATATATATATATATATATATATATATACATACATACATACATACATACATATATATATATATATATATATATATATATATATATATATATATATATATATATATATGTGTGTGTGTGTGTGTGTGTGTGTGTGTGTGTGTGTATATGAATATGTATGTGTATTATGTGTTCAAGCAACGGCAACCAAAAAAGAATTTAAGAAAATATATTTTTTAATTATTCAACAAAGTGAATTTCTGAGATGTACAAATATTATAAAATTTCCAATAAATCATGAAAATATCTTTTTTCTAATATGCCTTTGTCTGGAAATATATAACGATCATTGATATTTGAAGTCAGAAAGGTAATCTAAGGAATATAAAATTCAATTAGCGAGACTTCATTATTTTCAATTCCTCTGGAAAGACTTTAGAGTCAAACCCAGGCGCATTTCTTTGTAATAAAAGTCTGCTGAATTGCTAGTGGCACCATTACGTCAAGATGGATGGGTGAAGAATCAAGCAAAATAAATATAGCTGATATCTAATTGAATTTTATTTGGAAGTGTAATTGTATTTTATCTAAAAGGGCCATAGACACATGCAAACTTATACACGCAAGCACACACATACACACAAACACACACACATATACATATATATATATATATATATATATATATATATATATATATATATATATATATATATATATATATGTATATATATATATATACTTATGTTTGTGTATACGCAAATATATGTATAAATATATATACATATATATATTAATATTAATTTATATATATATATATATATATATATATATATATATATATATATATATATATATATATATATACTGTATATACTGTATATATATGTGTGCTTTCATGAATTCTACACTTATACTTATAGGCAAATCATTAGATAAATAGAAATATGTGCATATATACATAAAATATATATGCATATATATATATATATATATATATATATATATATATAGATAGATAGATAGATAGATAGATAGATATGGCTATAGTATTTAATGATGAAATTATTCTACAGCCATTACTCTATTAAACAGCAAAAACACACACACACCTATATATATATATATATATATATATATATATATATATATATATATATATATACACACACACACATATATATATATATATATATATATATATATATATATATATATATGTGTGTGTGTGTGTGTGTGTTTGTATATATATATATATATATATATATATATATATATATATATATATATATATATATATATGGCAATAGTATTTCATGATGAAATTATTCTGCAGCCATTACTCCATTAAACAGCAAAAACACTTTTGAGCCAAGAATTTTTAGGAATAATCTAAACCTTAATTTGCTACTCATGGTTGGACAGAAACGTTTGCTGGAATTAGCTACCTTATTCGCACATAAACTTAACTGTGTGTGTGTGTGTGTGTGTGTAGATTGTCTTGCCTTATGCAAGACATAAACCTAACATAAAGCCACTCCTTGCGAACAGAAAACTAGCAGTAAATATTGACATCCTAAGAGGTATACGATTAACAATCCAGTTGCCTTTCTGCACACCTGCTCAACCCTTGAGATATATTTTGTTGACATGAAAAACACCCTTAGAAACATCTGAAACCAAAGCCTATGATAATTATTATTACATTTTAGTTTCTGGTTTAAAGTTAAAAAGCCGTCGTTCTTGGAATGAATAAAAGTATCTTCGACGTTATCTTGCGTTTGTTGTAAATCCATTTTTATGGCGTCCAACGGAGGTCATGTTTTGATTGCTGTGAGACGATGGGTATCGGTTCCTACAGTATGAAGACATCAACTATTTAGTTGGTAAAATACTTTTGATTCAAGAAAGGGGTTTGATCTTTTCATTGGGTAAAGATTTTAAGTATTAGACCAAAAGATTGCGTAAATAATTATAGAAGAAAGAAAACATACGCGATATTTGACGGTTAAGAAACCTCACACAGTTTAAATAACCTACATTCTTAAAAAAACTGTAATCTTATTTGGAAATTCTCCGTAAAAATATACGGTTCGCTGCAGTATTTCAGTAAAATACAGGTGAACGTAATTACTTTTGCCTATATTTGTGTTATCTTTTACGGTTTGGTGACCGTAATATCAATCCTTAATGTCAATATATCCGTTTTTAAAAAGGTAAATGCATGGCAACATTTATTCTATGATTTTTAGCGTTATTTTTTTACGGGAAATTTTTAACATTGTATGCTAAAGGTAAATAATCTTATAATATATTTATGTATATGATGAAAATAATCCTAAAATTGCAGTGGCGAAACCATTTCATCATTTCATGATATCAAACAGACTTCATCTATTTCATAGGAACAAGATAAAATGTAAATTCAAAAACACTTTATGTCATTTCTCTCTCTCTCTCTCTCTCTCTCTCTCTCTCTCTCTCTCTCTCTCTCTCTCTCTCTCTCTCTCTCTCTCTCTCTCTGAAGGTGGCAATATATTAGAATTTTACGAGGCAAATTGGTCTTTGTTCTTTGAAAATGTGTGTAGTTTTAAAGCCCTCCATCATCTATGAGATAGACAAAGTCTGGGATAAGCTGCATATATTGTTCTCTGATCCTCTCGAGTTCAGTAACAAGAAAGGGATATACGAAGAAGGCTAAATTTTTCCATGCAGTATATTAAACTTCTTACCTATGTATCTATATATGTATATTCATATATATATATATATATATATATATATATATATATATATATATATATATATATATATATTTATACTGTATATATACACACATATATATATATATATATATATATATATATATATGTATGTATATATGTACATATATACTGTATATATATATATATATATATATATATATATATATATATATATATATATATATATATATATATATATATATATATATATATATATATATTTTATTTATATTTATCCAAATAAGGAAGAAATACCCTTTGATATTAAATTTGCTCTGCCACAGAATCACAGGTCCATAGGGAAATTCAATTAATGACTCGAACCCCAGTGATAGAATTATTCTGTATAGGCCAACACACACAATAATATATATATATATATATATATATATATATATATATATATATATATATATATATATAAATATATATATATATATATATATATATATATATATATATATATATATATATATATATATATATATATATATATATACATTTGTGTGTGAATACAGCTGATTTGTGTTATTGTAACCATCTGATATATCAAATATGCTTCTTAGGCAATGCAAAAAATAGTGTAGGTAACTGTAGGACAGCTTTCGTAAGTCTTAATGATTTATCAAGTCCTTATTGATTTAAGGAATTCCCATAATATATACACAAACTCAAAAAAAAAAAATGAATAGTGTATTATTTAGATTGTTTACATGAAGAGGGAAGAGAAATAAACTAAAAGGCGAGA
>NC_090739.1:110276381-110278881 GCF_036898095.1 Palaemon carinicauda | reverse complement strand
TTGTGTAAATTTTGTCGGCTAATTTAACTTTTAAGAAATGAAAATTTATATAAATTTCTAACCAAAAATCTGATATTCGGAGTCTTGGATGAAAGATACAAAAGATTAATAGTTAACCAAGGCAATGAATAAAATTTTATATACATAATCAAATTACATGCCTTTGAATGTTGGTAACAATATTTCCTGTTTTCTGGAAAATCGAATTCCGAAAATAAAAGTTTTAATCCCTTGAAAAATAAAATACATTGATATTAAATGTTATATGAAGATTTATAGGAAAAAGGTTAATGATCCAATAATTATATTAACTGATTAATTATCATTATAAGAGCTCTAAATTTTATCAAACCTTTATGAGAGCCAGATTGACTTAATATTTTCAATTAGATAAGGGACTTATTCATAACTAGAGTAGTTTAGTCTTAGGAACATAGAATGCTTAATACCTTTTCTTAAAGACATCCAAATGATCTCTATTCTTATTTATGAGAAGATATTTTCAATATCTACTAAAAGAGATAGAAATTCTCTATTTAAAAAAAAATTCTCAGAAATTGAAAAATCAAAACTGTAAGTGGTTAACCATTATCAAGGAAACTAAAAAGGTGAATATGAGGAGGCTTGAAATATAAAACAACTTTAGAATTTTTTTATATAAAGTCCTAAAACTGAAGAATTAGGAAACAAATTATTGAATGATTTTTTTTTTGCCTTGAATGAAAGGTCAAAGCAGAGAAAGAGAGTGAAGGATAAAAGAAAAAAAACGGGAAAAAAATAATTGACTTTAATCAGAGCAAACCACGAGTAATCTGTATTGTCATATTTGCTCGTACTTGTGCCGAAACAAAACACCATGAGCTCTTGTCTTTCCCTCAGTGTTTAATGGAAATACAAATTGAAAATAGATTTTGATTTTACCACGTGTACTTTATTTTAAAGGAGAGAGAGAGAGAGAGAGAGAGAGAGAGAGAGAGAGAGAGAGAGAGAGAGAGAGAGAGAGAGAGAGAGAGAGAGATTCTTTGGGGACAAAAAATAATTGCAGCTATAGAAAAGGAAAAGTAAATCACCTGCTCACACATGTCTATATATATATATATATATATATATATATATATATATATATATATATATATATATATATATATATATATATATATATATATATATATATATATATGCAGAAAGTAAAGTGAAAATTGAAATACTGAGTGACTCTTGATTAGTTTCGTTGTTGACTTCTCCAAGAAGACAGAATTATTGAGACAAATGTTTACACTGTATAGATCAGTGAGAGTACGAACATACATACAGATATTTGTAGCACAATGCATCAGAAAATCCTACCACCTGCCAGGACATAAGGTCGCAGGTGTTTTAGTGGGAGGAGCTCATTTCTCATTAGCCAGGTCGGGTGTTTGAAGGGGCATTTGAGATCTCATGTGTTTGTCACATAATTCTTATATCTTTGTCATATACATACAGAAACATTTACATGCATATGTATACATAGATGCATACATACCCATATGCATACGCACATATATATACAAGCATATACGCACATATAACCCTATTTATACTAATTCACAGACACACACACACACACACACATATATATATATATATATATATATATATATATATATATATATATATATATATATATATACTTATATATATGTATATATATATTGAGAGGTGAATGCGTGTGCGTGTGTACATATCTATCTAAAAATACAACCGTAATTTTGACGGGTCGCGTACAAATATATATATATATATATATAAATATATATATATATATATATATATATATATATATATATATATATATATATATATGTGTGTGTATATGTATATATATACGTGTATGTATATATATATATATATATATATATATATATATATGTATATATATATATATATATATATATATATACATATATATATATATATATATATATATATATATGTGTGTGTGTGTGTGTGTGTGCGCGCGCGCGCGTGCGTGCGTGTTTGTGAATGACTACGTGATTAAACTGGCCAATACAGAGACAATTGATTTTAAGACAAAATATTTGGAATACCTCAGATATCAACGACCACCTCTGCCAAAATATCTTTTCTAAATAATTTTGGGGTCAAAATTTATCATCCATCGCCAAGTTAATTCCCTTTTTATTTTAGCTCCCATAAATTTTGGAGCCATATTGCGGAAGGGATTAGCAGATGAATTTTATTTCTATAATCATTCCTCAAAAAGTGGTTGAAAAAAGTTTGTTGTTTGAGATCAGTTCAAAATTAGTCGGATATGAATTATTTGTTTAGAGTTTATTTATTTTTCTTATATTCCGTAATACGAGGAGGGAAATGTTATTCAAATTATTAACCTTGAGCTAACATTAAGCATTCATGAATCCAATATATATGAAATATATGAATTCTTAAGACGGGAGGAATTTGAGTATACAGTAATGTTATTTCAATTCTTATTTCC
>NC_090739.1:110268196-110270696 GCF_036898095.1 Palaemon carinicauda | reverse complement strand
TTATAAAGTATTTAAATTATTATATATAAATTATTGAATATTATTTTCCTGAATATTGATCCTCACTGTTATATTGACGTAAAGGGCCTCAGTTAGATTTCGTCAGTCGTCTCAATTTTTAGCTTTTAATTTATTACTTCTCCATTCACCATCTCCTACTTCACATTTCTTAGTCCTCAGCCATGTAGGCCTGGGTCTTCCAACTCTTCTAGTGCCTTGTGGAGCCTAGCTGAACGTTTGGTGAACTAATCTCTCTTGGGGAGTGCTAATAGCATGCCCTAACCATCTCCATCTACCACTCATCATGATCTCATCCACATATGGCCCTCGAGTAATATCTCAGAATCATTAGCTTCATAAAATTCCATTGCGTTACTATTGACATCGATTCTTTAATATGACCCTAGCTTGTTATTTTAAAAGCCATTAACGTCAGACTTTGCTCTCATTGTTCTTTTTCTTTACATTCCGGGAAAAACTGGAATGTGTAAGTTCGTATGTAATAGTTATACAGTATGGAGAATTCCTCAGTATAGTGGAGTGGGGGATGTCACGTATGGCTACACATAATACATACACTATGGTAAGTGTTATTATTCCTAATCAGAAAAAAATTAAAAGTCCTGGTATTTTAATTATGCGAGACTCTTTGTCTCTACATCTGTTTATTGTAATGGAATAGAATATCTTCAAGACAGATAATAACGTGAACATGCGAAACTAAATTGAAATAAGTAATTTTCTGATTTAGTACACAATTACGTTGTTAATATTTTGATAAGGTAAAATGAAAGTTGGTATTTCTTGGCCAATTAATTTCAGTTGTAAACATTTTGCCATTTTCATGGTAAAAATAGTAAACCGATTGATAGCAATACGCACTTCTTAACTTCTTGGCACTTGGGTGTATTTTCTTGAACTAAATTGTCATAAATTATAGACAGATGTTATAAAAAATCTTATTACGTTTTTTAGTCAGTGTGATTTTATTCCATGTAAACGCGAATTCACATCATATGGCACAATATTTGTACTGTTACTCAGAGACGGATCAAACCATCTAAATTTCAAGTGATTTCTGAAGAGAAATGTCTACAGAGAGAGAGAGAGAGAGAGAGAGGAGGAGAGAGAGGAGAGAGAGAGAGAGAGAGAGAGAGAGAGAGAGGAGAGAGAGAGAGAGAGTTGTGCAGCAATGTGCTTATTTATGCCTTTCTTTTCCTCTTTATACCATATTACGCTAGTTACATTTAAAGCCTCCTTCCATATAATGGGAAACATATTTGCTTACCTTCCATTAAATGGTGACTCATCATTTGTTAAACTCATAACAAAGTAATACGGATTTCCTTTGCGTTTCTTTTTTGTTGCGCACAGATTCCTTAAATAAAATTATTATGGGAATTTAGTTGATATTAGAATCTATTTCAAACGAAAATATGTATGGGAGATAAGATAAAAGGCGTGTTCTCCCAATTTGCTGATACACATTGTGAGTGAAACAAATTTGCATATATTTCTTGACGGGAGTTTAAAATATATATTTATATTATGTAAATTTAAATATCTATATGATTATCTTATGTTACAGTAGGTAGAACAACTATGCATACAAAACTGAATATTTCTGAAGTTCAAATTCATACTACATATGACTACAACAACAATAATAATAATAATAATAATAATAATAATAATAATAATAATAATAATAATAATAATAATAATAATAATAATAATGGAGAGCTTTAAATGATGAGTACCACATGAGAATGTAAATTCCATATCTAAAATAACGTATACTGATTAGCAAATGCGACCGAGTGAGGGGTGTAAGCCATTACACTCCTACTCATGGCCTTCCTTAGAAATACCCAATAAAATCTATTAATAAATCATTTGATATAATATTAAGGCAGTGAAACGAATAAAGAAATGAAGATACAAAATGCATCATAATGCCCTCTCCCTTGTCTTAGGTAGATTTAATGAAAGCTTGTTCCGTCTCAAGTGGTTATTTCCCCTCGGCATCAAGGAATTCGAGTCTTGCATTGATGTAAACACAAGTTTTCCTTTGTCACTAACAATACCTAAATTCTCCTTCTCCCCGTTCATTCTTTGTTGTAGGGAATGTATTGTGTTTTCTTTGTTACTTCAAATACTAAAGAGGCTCTTATGTTCGAAGCCATGTTGGGAGATCGAGTGGAAATTCGGTTTCTTTCCAGACCCGTCATGTTTGTATCGTTTTTCCGGCCTAGTTTTCAGTATGGACACAGCAGTTTGAAATCGAAATGGGGATTTTTTTTTATGGTGAATGTAGGGTACACGGTTAGGTGCTATTTTATATGTCAGGCATTCCTTTACATTTATCTATAAATTCTTCATAATTTCTTAAAATAAATATTAAGATTTTGGTAATTTCTACTGTCATATAATTACTATCCATCTTCTTCTTCTTCTTCTTCTTCTTCTTCTTCTTCTTCTTCTTCTTCTTCTTCTTTAT
>NC_090739.1:110253196-110263196 GCF_036898095.1 Palaemon carinicauda | reverse complement strand
TATATATATTATATATATATATATATATATATATATATATATATATATATATATATATATATATATATATATATGTGTGTGTGTGTATTTGTATATACAGTATATATATATATATATATATATATATATATATATATATATATATATATATATATATATATATATATATATATATATATGTATATATATGAATATATATGTATATATATGTATATATAGGAATATATATATATATATATTTATATATATATATATATATATATATATATATATATATATATATATATATATCTATATATATATATATATATATATATATATATATATATTTATATATATATATATATATATATATATATATATATATATATATATATATATATATATATATATATATATATATATATATATATATATATATATATATATATAATGCTTCTTTTTACCATCGTATGAAATTGTTTGCCTTCAGGCCTTTCCCTTTAACCAAAATTCGTAAGCTTCTTACGCAATATATATCTATATATTTTCTTATAAATACTACAAACATTTGATGATTGTTTCCTCTTTTCTTTTTAATCACCAGTACAATTTTACAATGTATATATACACACATATATATACATATATATATATTTTGTAAAAACAATATATTCGGTAATGTTTTTCATAAGATGATCTTCATATACATAAGTGAAACATATAAGTTAGAGATTAAAAATGTAAGGAAACCGCACAAAATTCGCATCAAACATTACTAAAGTACATAAAAAACTCTATTATACAGAATTTGAACCAATTTTGTAGTAAGCTCAATTTCCATTCTAAACTTCGCCTTTAAAATATTGGATTTCTTTAATATGTATGTATATATAACGGATTTTGAGCGAAGCGAAAAATCTATTTTTGGGTGAGATAGCCATGGCGTCCTGATGGAAGGTTCCTTTTTGGTAGCTTCCTTGGGTATATAACTACTAAGATATTCCCAGAGAATTTAACCACAGGTTATCACAGAATTCTAACTTCTGGAGCGAGTATCCTAAAGGTTTCCCTTTAAGACATCGTATATCAACAGGGGACGCATGTATTAACGCGCCACATAGCTATCTGCACCCCATACAGAGTTAACACTTCGATATGGAGGGACGGAGAATAGCTGGGGAGCTGTTCCACAGCTAATCTCGTCCGTGGCTACTTTTGGTACTCGAGACGTAAACAAACGGGCGCCATTGCTAAATGACGTCACGTCCGTCCTCATCCTGAAGCCAGTTGCTTGCCGATCACCATGATACAGCAGCGCAGGGTGGGACCTGACAAACTGAACGAAGTAGCAGGGAGGGTCCATCAGGACGCCATGGCTATCTCACCCAAAAATAGATTTTTCGCTTCGCTCAAAATCCGTTTTTTGGGCTCAAGCCATGGCGTCCTGATGGAAGAGTACCTGAGAATCAATGTATCGTGGTAGATTTTCCCCTTGTAGTATAAGTGCCTAAGGCTTTGACAGGATAAGCATAGTAACCTCAATAAGAGAACCGATGGGAAGAAACTTCCTGCCCCCTTGGCAGCGAAGTCCCAATGGACCATGCCGAAGATCAAAGTGGTCATCGAAGGGCTACTCACCTTGCTGGGAGAACATGAAGAACTCGGAGACAAGACTGAATGGTTGGCATTCATATAGGAACATTCACAGAGGCAGACAAGTGGTGGTTAGGCACTGTATGTGAATAGAGTCGTCTGGTCTCTAAGGTATGATGTAAGTAAGTATTCGAGTAGGAATATTACATTGCAGAAGTGAGTATATGATAAGGGTTGAACCCTTAGTCATCTTCATCGACATAAGAGGAAGGGGATAATAAAACTATGACAGTCATGTATTTCATAGTATAAGTAGGAGCGGATTGAGACGCACAATTAATAAAATAGAAATTTTATTTCACCATTGCAGAACATGTTAAGGAAATGCAATAAAATTGTAAAAGTTATTTACAATAAATTATAATGTACATAGTCATGAAAGACTTGCTCTTGAATCTGAAAGGGAATTTCAAATTATTAGTAGGCACTCGTTCCAGAGGAACGTCGGTCTATTAAAATAAAACACATCATGCTCTAGGCATGCGGCACTCATGTGACGACTATGACATTTCACCTGGGAGAAGAACAGTCTATGAAAAAACACTAAGTGTTTTTTAAATCACTACGTATCACGCGAGGGTCAACATAGGCACCCGAGGAGTTAGAGTCCCAAGTAACTCACTGTTCTATGCAGAGTTAGGTGCAGGTTTCATAACACTACCTGCGGCTACCACAAATGTTTGACTTCGTGCACTTGTTTCGCATAATGTTTGAAGAAAACATGCGAGGATTTCCAGCCTGTGAAACTCTTAAGACTTTCGAAATCCATACTCTGAAAGAAATTCAGAGACGATGCAACTTTTCTAGGATCGTGACCGGCGGGTGAACTGTCAGGATCCGCTCTGCGAATGAAGTAGGTGATTTTCGTTCTTAGTTGTTTCAGTGACAGGTCGCTGTCCGAAGTTTCTCCTTTAAAGAGTTGGCCTCCATCAAAGTCCGAAGTTCTATGAAGATAGACCTTGAGGCTCTCTACTGGACATAGAGAGGCATCTTCTTTCAGGGGGCATATTCTCCAAGGGCCCCATCTTTTGGTGGGTAATTCGTTTTTGGCAAGAGAACATCAGATCCGGGAAGAGGGTAAGGTCACCTGAATCTGTAAACAGGATGTGGCCCTCGTCCCTTGATAATGCCACTATTTCGCTGACTCGGGCTCCTGAAGCAAGAGCAAAAAGAAAGATAACTTTCTGAGTCAGATCCTTGAGATGGCACGAATCATTGTCCAAGTTGGAGGCAAAATGGAGTTTATTGAAGATGTCGTTGGACAGATCAATCTGGAAGGCATACATTAGTGGTCTAGTCAAGGCCGATTTGCAAGTAGAAATCGTGTTGGCTGCCAAGCCCTGTCCGTGAAGGTGAATAAAGGACATGCAAAGATCAATGGTGATTTCCGTAGGATTTTTGCCTTGACGAATGAGACCCACTTTCTCCAGGATGATTCGTATTGCCGTCGTGTCGATTCGGTCTTGTATTCCTCGAGGAAGTCTAGACATTTCTTCAAGATCCCAAGCCTTTTCTTCGCGGCTAGGGAGAGAAAATCATGAGATGAAGGTCCTTGATTTTCGATGATGAAGCGAAGACAGTCGACTTCTGTACTTGCTGGGAGAGTACTGGGCCCGGGAGAGGGATCAGCGTGGGCTGCAGCTCTAGGACCAGGGGGTACCAATTGCTCCGGGGCCACTTGGGAGCCACTAGGGCCGCTGTCCCTTTGAGGGTTCTCAGCTTGTTGAGGACTTTCAGCAAAAGGTTGGTGGGAGGGAACAGGTAGATCTTGGACCATCTGTTCCAGTCCAGTGACATGGCGTCCACTGCTTCTGTCTTGGGGTCCTTGGACGGGGCTACATATCGAGGAAGTTGATTATTGTCGCTCGTTGCGAAGAGATCGGTCTGAAGTTCTGGGACTTGGTGAGAGATGAAGGAGAATGATCTTGCGTCTAGAGACCATTCCGACTCTATCGGACTTGTCCGGGATAGAGCGTCCGCCGTCACGTTGCGGGATCCTTGTAGGTAAACTGCAGACAGGTGCCATTTCTTCTCTGCCAGACGGAAGATTGTCAGAAGCACCTGATTATCTGGGGCGATCTTGAGCCTTGGCGATTGAGACATCGAACTACCACCAAGTTGTCTAGGGATAGACGAATATGGATCGAGGGAGGCGGGGAGAGTTTCTTCAGCGTTAGAAGGACCGCCATGGCCTCCAAGATGTTGATGTGAAACGTCTTGAATAGGGGAGACCATGTGCCTTGAGCCTATTTTTTTGTGGGAGTGACCTCCCCAACCCTCCAGCGAAGCATCCGAGTGGATGTTGAGTGATGGAGGAGGGTGTTGAAGAGGAATGGACCTTTTCAGGGCCTTTGCTTCCGACCACAGCTTGAGGAGCAGCCGAAGTCCGTTTGGGAGCCGTCTCTTGAGGTCTCTTCGAACGATGG
Organism: Palaemon carinicauda; assembly: GCF_036898095.1. Taxonomy (NCBI): domain Eukaryota; kingdom Metazoa; phylum Arthropoda; class Malacostraca; order Decapoda; family Palaemonidae; genus Palaemon; species Palaemon carinicauda. The sequence goes on along the minus strand of NC_090739.1, from coordinate 110,259,135 downwards.
ATGCGGAACGTCTCCAGACTCCCGCGGCATCCTTTAGCTGTGCACGTAGCACTGGGTTTGTCACTGAGGCGAACTGTAGAGAGCCTAGAACTCGTTCCTGCTGACGTCTTGAGATCCGTTTGGATTTCAGCAGTCGCTTGACAGACCCTGCTATTTCCTTCCTTTTCTTCTGGGGGATGGAAAGGCAGTGTGACTGAAGGTTCCACTGGGTTCTCAGCCATTGGAACCTTTGAGCTGGAGAGAGGCGAGATTTCTTCGTGTCTATCTTGAATCCCAGGTGTTCTAGGAACTGGGTGACTTTGTTGCAGGATTTTAAACAATCCTCGGGCGATGGAGCCCAGGCTAGCCAGTCGTCGAGGTAGGCCATCACCTGGACGTCTCGGAGGCGCAGCTGTTGAACGATGGCATCTGCCAGCTTTGTGAAGATCCGAGAGGCCACGTTGAGGCCAAAGGGCATGGCCCTGAAGGCGTAGCTTTTCCCTTTGAAGTCGAAATCCTAGGCAGGAGGAAGCGTGGTGATTCATTGGAATGTACCAATAGGCATCCACCAGGTCTATGGAGACCGTGTAGGAACCTTGAGGCAGAGGGGTCCTTATCTGATGAAGAGTCAGCATCTTGAACTTGTTGTTCGCTATGAACTTGTTGAGGGGGGATAAGTCTAGAATGACTCTGAGCTTGTCGGAGTCCTTCTTGGGGACGCAAAACAGTCTCCCTTGGAACCTGGTTGACTTTACCCTCTTAATCACCTTCTTGTTCAAGAGATGTAGGACATATTCTTCCAGAAGGGGGGGGATTGTTGGAAGAATTGCTGGAAGGTTGGGGGTGGTTGAGTCCAACTCCAGCCTAGACCCTTGTCGACGATGCTGTGTGCCCAGGGATCGAAGGTCCGACGATCCTGGAATTGGCGGAGTCTTCCTCCCACCGGAAGCACTTCATTGCTTCTGGTGTCCCGAGGGTGTACCACCTCGGCCGCTAGCTCCCTTTCCTCCTCTGCCTCTGGAGGGACGGCGAGATGCGTCTCTGCCTGCACCTCTCCTTGAGCCTCAACCTTTGGGACGAAAGGTAGTCGTCTGTTGCTCAAAGGCAGGGGTGAAAACCGGTGATTGGGGCAAGACCGGTTAGGCGACCAGCTGAAAGGTATGTTGTGGCTGAGCAGCCACTTGGGGAGTAGCGGGTCCCGGAAACTGCCGTCTCTGTTGACGTTGCTGGGGTTTCGGCTTGGAGGATCTCCTCTTAGGTTGAGGGCCGTCGTCCTGAGAGGATTTCCTCTTCTTCGACATGCCCCACTTGTGAAGAAGGTTCCTGTTCTCCGTGGCGGCCTTGTCGGTGATCTCTTTCACCAGATCAGAGGGAAAGAGGTGCTTACCCCAGATGTTGGAGGAAATCAGCCTCCGGGGTTCGTGTCTCACTGTGGCACTTGAGAACACGAATTCACGACAGGCTCTCCGAGCCTTCATGAAGCTGTATAAATCCTTGACTACAGTCGCCTGATGCGTCTTGGCGAGCACCATGTAGTGGTCGGGGACTCTAGTGTCACCGGCCATGACGTCAAGCTGGACCTGGAGGGACATGGATGCGGCAAGCCTTTCTTTCGTATCTTGTTCCCGACGAAGGAGGTGGTCATTAAGTTACGCAAGATCTCCGTTAAACTGACGTCCAGCAACGTCAGGATCTAGTTTTCCCACCACGAAGGTATGTTGGACATCCTTCCAGTGTCGAGCATCGGGGGAAGTGACCAGGGAGAAGGGTCTGCACTCCTCCAGTGCAGGGCAAGGTTTCCCTTCTTCCACTGCCCTGTGTACCGCTGCGAAGGCCTTTTCCATGAAGGGGAGAATCGCTGCATCAGGTGCGACGTAGGTAGGGTGCTTCTTGCTCAACGCCGGAAGCTTTGAGCAGGTAAAACCCCTACTTTTAAGGGTGTTGGCCATCATAGTCTGGGCCTTCGGGAGATCGAACACTATCACCTCCTTAGGTTCGGTCTCTTCTTTAGAGGCAGGTTCGGATCGAAGCCGGACGTAACAGTCCGGGTAAGCCTCAAAACTTGGGAAGAATTCCACTTCTTCCAGGACAACCAAGCCGACCTTCTCACTGATGAAGATCCTGCCCGTTGCGATCGGCATATGCTCGGCATACCTCCAGGGGTTGGCGTGCGAGCATGCAGGGAGGTCCTTAACCGAATTCCTTTTCGGCTCCTTGGAACTTCCCATGGTCCTGATGTATTCGTGTGTCTCACGGAGTTTCTTGTCCATGATGGCTTCGAGCGTTCGAAACATCTCCTGGGCGCTGGTTGGGATGGGGTCCGGGGTGGCGGAGGTAGACGAGAGTGATACTTCCGTCGGTGTAGGAGTTGGGGTGGTGGTGGAAGGCGGAGCGACCTCTTGCTCCGACCCAGAGTATTCCACTTGGTCCTACTCATAGTCCAATTCTTCGGCCATGAGGTTCCTCTCCGTTGTCTCCGACACTTCCGACATACATTTCGTGTTGTCGGTATCCAGGCGACACTCGTGCATGGACTAAGCCATGACAACATCAGGTTCCACCGTGATCTGGACGGTGGGGATCTGTTCCTTGGGGACCACAGAGTCTGGGGATGCCTTTGGGAACAGTAAGGCCCTCAAGTCTTCGGTGGCAAGGTACGGTCCAGTGGCGTTCTTCTGGAAGCCACGCACCCATTTGCGTAGCTTCTCTCGAGAAGTGTCCCTAACCTCCGCTGAGGGAGGGTTATTGAACGCCTCGACCAGGCGTTCCTGGTAGACCGTACAGTTCAGTGGGTCCCAGAACTTCAGATCACGTTTTTTGTTTGCACAAGGGGCGTGAGTCCTACACACCGTGTGCCCATAAAAGTGCGGGCGCTTCACTCCACAGAAGTCATGGTCGCACTTCACGTACTCCTCCTGTAAGAGAAAGAGGATATGAGTATGGGGGAGTCATAAGGATGACTTCTATTTTAAGGTTAAGTATTAAGTGATTAATCTTTAACCTAATATCAATTGGTAGAAATACTGTGACGTTCAGAGAGTGGGCGGAAAAGAAGGAGATAGACACATCCTCCGTGTAACCCGCCCGGCCGGTTACCGTAACCTTATCCGTAGGCAATTTGTTGTGACCGAGGAGACAGGGCAAAATTCAACATAGCATGCCGTGAAGGCAGTGGGAATTCTAGTGGGGATTGCCAAGGATATAGAACTGGGACTGAGGCCACTCAGACCCAAGGATTGGGAACGTAGAAGATCCCATAGGGTAACGGTTTCCGGTAACCGGCCGTGCTAAGATACACGTAGCATGCTGGAAATCTGTGATATGCAAGAAGACAGCATGGTTACTAATGGAACGGTAAGGCAATACCTATCCATTATGTAATCAAACCATCTGGTTGCGATGTAGGGCTATCAACATCAGATGATAGCTAGTAGAAGGGGGTGCAAGTTGCCTTGACGCCTCCGGAAGGCTCCGGCAGACCGCCGGCACGCCGGAGGCCGCTCCAGCAGAGTTTCTGGCATTAGGGAAGACAATATAGAAGTCAAGAGTAATACCGGGGTGGCGGCCGCCGGCACAGCGGCGGCACGCCGGCGGGGAGCGGCGGCTCCGGCAGCCGGAGGTTGCCGGATTGGTGACAGGAACAAGGAGGGTTATAGCCGGCCGGTGGACGGACGACTGAAGCTATGAGGAAAGAGGGAAGGCCATCGGCTAGGCTCCGGCGGCAGTCCCCCGGCACACGGAGGACTGACGGCCCAGAGGGCAAGGGGGAAGTCACCAAGGTAGGAGGTGGGTATCACCGACAGTAGAGGCGGCAAGGGACCGGCACCAGGATAGTGAAAGAGACAGAAGGGGGGGATGTAGGGGTCTGGCCACGGACCCCAAGGCATCCCACCTGAGTGGGTGTACCCATGATAGAGGCTAGCCCTATCACCCAGAAGCAGGGGCCGCAGAGGACCGGGAGCTAAGGGAGCCCAAGGGAGGGCAGGGAACACCCAAGAGGGGGGAGAACCCCTGTAGACAGAATGCATCCAGTGGTTAACCCCATAGGACACTATGAAGGGTATACGTACCAGAGCGGACTGCACACAGGAGCTCAAGGTAGCCCTATCACTCCACCCTAAGGAGGAGTTGTAGGACAGGGGACAGATGGGTAAAGACTAACCTAAGTATAGGCTGGGCCATACAAGAGATAGGTGGGGAGGGGAGAAGAGAAGGGTCTTCTGTGGAGGAGGTTCTGTACCAGAGCGGCCACCAAGGAAGGGAGGACACTCCCTAGCCTAAGGTAAGGCAGCCTGTCTGAAAACGGTGCATGGGTATCGTTTCAGCAAGGTACAGAACTAACCCCTCCAGAACCTAACCTAGAGCAGGGATGTTACACCCTGAACTAGGAAGGATGGAAGACGTATCGCTATTGCAGGGAAGGTCGGAGACCTAGCCCCAGCAATAGAGGAAGGACTAGCCGTTCCTCATTCTCGGACGCAACCCTAAGGGGGAATCATTCCCTTAAGGAGGACAGAGAAGCGATATAATACTCTGATATGAGCTTGATCCCCTTACGTGGTAGGGGGAGCAAGGCTACACAGAGGGGATGCCCTAAGGCAGGGGATGAAGGAAGCATATAGGGGTCCTACTTGTAGGTTAGGTTAGAAAGACACACTATCTATCCTGTCCCTAATATGGTCCCTGAAGGCGAAAACACTTGCATCACAGTCAATAGTATTGTAAAATAATGCCACTATCTTCATAAATAAACCTAGGATCACTGATAAATATCATGCATGAACACTGATATAGGCGCTCTGGCCTTGGGGCTATACTAGCCAACTGGTATGGGGTCAGTTGATGACAGATAATAAAGCGTCAAAACACGATATAAAAGTTCCTAGCTATGAAGACTAAATAACTAATAGTATCGATTAGTTAATGAGGCCGGAAAACGCTGTTGAGGCTATCTAAATAAGGCATGCAAAACACCAGTGACGCCATAAATGGCCGGTCCGGTCCGAGGCACAGCTCTGCCACAAAACATCAAATATCTCGAAAAGTAAAAGTTACTTTACGGTCAGAGCTTATTTAAACAATACTGGAACCTTGTACTCAACTTTCCAGAAGAAGGCGAGGCCGAGGGTAGAGACATGGCTAAGATGCAAGTCGATAAAGATCACACAGGGAAAAGTCCGACTAGTAAGGCAAGCTACTATATGAAGGATGAGGACGGACGTGACGTCATTTAGCAATGGCGCCCGTTTGTTTACGTCCCGAGTACCAAAAGTAGCCACGGACGAGATTAGCTGTGGAACAGCTCCCCAGCTATTCTCCGTCCCTCCATATCGAAGTGTTAACTCTGTATGGGGTGCAGATAGCTATGTGGCGCGTTAATACATGCGTCCCCTGTTGATATACGATGTCTTAAAGGGAAACCTTTAGGATACTCGCTCCAGAAGTTAGAATTCTGTGATAACCTGTGGTTAAATTCTCTGGGAATATCTTAGTAGTTATATACCCAAGGAAGCTACCAAAAAGGAACCTTCCATCAGGACGCCATGGCTTGAGCCCAAAAATATATATATATATATATATATATATATATATATATATATAGATATATATATATATATTATATATATATATATATATATATATATATATATATATATATATATATATATATAGCCTATATATATATATATATATATATATATATATATATATATATATGTATATATATATATATATATATATATACAAATCTCTCTCTCTCTCTCTCTCTCTCTCTCTCTCCTCTCTCCTCTCTCTCTATGGATATATATATATATATATATATATATATATATATATATATATATATATATATATGTATGTATGTATATACACACATACAACATATATATATATATATATATATATATATATATATATATATATATATATATATATATATATATGAGAGAGAGAGAGAG
>NC_090739.1:110248527-110252696 GCF_036898095.1 Palaemon carinicauda | reverse complement strand
CAAAATATTATATATATATATATATATATATATATATATATATATATATATATATATATATATATATATATATATGTATATATATATATATATATATATACATATATATATATATATATATATATTATTATGTATATATATATATATATATATATATATATAGAGAGAGAGAGAGAGAGAGAATAGTCAAATGACATTCTTAAACATTTTATTTGATTTTAAAGCCTTTACTTAATTGCCAGGATCTGCATTTGAAGTGTTGTTACCTCAGGAGAACAGTTTTTTCTCTCTTTTATATGGACACTTGAGAACATCGAAGAGTCGGTTCCTGGACCCTTTTACTTGTAGAGCCCTTCGACTCTCACAAAAAAAAAGGTGCCTTTAGAGGCCATTAAAGACACAAATGACAAATGAACTCCGTGCAGACGGGAAATTTCTCTCTCTCTCTCTCTCTCTCTCTCTCTCTCTCTCTCTCTCTCTCCAAGCAAAGGAACGTTACTGAAAAAAGGTTTCCTACACTGTCACTGTAAAAGAGTAATAAAAAACATGTTTCCTTGCTGTTTGAGGCATCTTGATCATATTGTTTATTTTGCAGAACAATATCATAGTATATTGAGCGAAAACCTACTGAAACATTTTCTACACCAAAAATAGCAGATCATTTGTCTAATTTCTCTGATGATTTGTGTGTATTTTTACCTCATAAGAAAAAACAACTAGTCAGGACTGTATACTACGGGAAAAAAGTGTGACAACTTTTAAAAGCTTTTAATATTTAAGAACATAAAACTTTAATAGGCTTTCCAATACTCATTCGCCAACCATTTATTGTATTCCGATAAAAATAGACTTAATTAAATTAAAAATTGCATTCTGTTCGGCTATGCAAATGTCATTTGATAGCTAAGCGATTCGAAAAATAGTTTATACATATAGAGGGAAAACTCAAATGACCCAATATTTACCTGTTCTGAAATGAATGCTAGTTTTTATATTTACCAGCCATTGTGCCTCTATAACTCCTTTGATATGAAGCCTATGCGTTATTCATAACAAATCGATCAAATGTTTAACTTAATGAAAATTTAATCTGAAAACATCAAATACATTTTCAGATAAGGAATTTTTCATAATTTCAACAATTTTTTTTATTACATTCGTTTTCTAATGTGGCGTTACTTGACAACATATACTTTCTATCAATAATTATATATTAATGCCTCTTATTTTAGTCAAATTCTCTTAATCATAGTTAATATAAGTCAAATTTGAAAACAAGGTATTATATATGCACAAATTCATTTATTTTATTTGAATGAACGTAAAAGTCAATTCTATGATTTATTTTATTTCTGAATATAGATTACATTATCATCTTTCTCGAAGATTAATGCTTAGTCTAAAACAATCGATGGATATCTCTCTCTCTCTCTCTCTCTCTCTCTCTCTCTCTCTCTCTCTCTCTCCGTACATAATTATTATATCCCTTCTTGCCGATAATGCAATGATTATACATTATTATAATATAGTCGCATAAAAAAAAACTTCTTCAATAGAATATAAAAACTTATATTTGCAATATTTTGCATAAGATGGTCTTCATATACATAAGTGAAACATATAATGTATTAAGTTATAGATTAAAAATGTAAGGTAACAACACAAAAGTCGTATCAAACATTACTAATCTACATAAAAAGTATATATTAAACAGAATTTAACCCAATTTTATATAGGCTAATTTCTTAGTCTTCTTTAAAATAATAGTTTTCTCCATTATAAAGTTATAAAGATCCCAATGATGCACAATATCCTTTATATTTAGTTTATTAGTATCTGTTTTAGACAATCAATTTTCAAATCACTCTATTTATTTTTAGAGATCATTAACTGCATTCATTTCATAAATGAAGGGAAATGTAAAACTCGTGTTGAATTCTGGATGTTATGCAGAATTTCATTCTTTTGATGTAGCTCATTTGAGATTCCGTTTCACTTTTCTTTTTTTGTAAATTATGTATAGCTGTAACTGAATTTGAATTTACATATGTTATTGGCAATGACTTTCTCTTAGTTTTTACTGTAAGGGATCTGGCCCTTTGAAAAATGAAAAAAAAAAATCATTATAGGGGAGTTTTGTAATCTCACATGGTTCTGCTGTAGACCAAAAGATAAAGATAAAGATAAAGAATGATAAAATACACGATAATAAGTGAACCTTAATGTTGATAAGTACTATGCACTCTCCCATGGAAATATGGACTTCAATTATTTAATGTTCATTTTCAAATGGAATTTCCAGAAAGTTACCCACTTCTCAAATGATTAGACTTTGAGATAGTGGAAGGCTGTTTCCCAGGATGGAAGAGGATATTTCCTGCGCCAATTTACATCCTAACAAATGGAGTGGGAAGCAACAAAGGATATAATCCTGTTCGAAGCAGTATTTAGATATATTTCGGTCATGACAAAGTTTGTGCATATATTGCATCCAAAGTCTGTAGGTTTTCCATTATCAATACATTACGAAAGTTTTAAATTTTGATATATATATATATATATATATGTGTGTGTGTGTGTGTGTGTGTGTGTGTGTATGTATGTATATATGTGCATATTTATATATATAACATATATATATATACATGTGTGTGTGCAATTGTATGTGTATGTGTGCGTGAATGTCTGTTTCTAATATAGGTATGTATCTATTTTCATAGGGTAGTGAAAGAATTGAGGATGGAGTCTAGCCCTTGTTTACAAATGTTAACATATTTAATACATATCAATATGCAGCGAAGAGATTAAAATGCCATTCCTTCCCAACCTAAGCGGTTCATCGCATTTTTACTAATAAATTTTAATTTTAAAAGTAACTAGAGAATTCCCAATAAAAGACAAGGAATACTTTGCTGTTACTCACATTTCTCTCGATTTCTTACAGATAATTGCTATTGACTGTATATGCTGATCTGAACACAATTATTTTACGGGAGAATCTTCAAGGAAGCACTAAACAAGAAAGAATTTTATTACAGTTTTCCTATATTAGATTAATTCAATCTATACTTGTGCTGTGACATTCTACGTTTAGATATTTCTGCTAGTTTCCGAAAGTGATAAAGTTCAGAAAGGTTTACCTTTTATGAAGTATTTTTATAGGATCAAGACGTTGAAGTTTTACAAGTTGGATATTGGCAAATTCTTATTTTGCAAAACATTTAAAGTTAATTCTGTATTATTTTTCATTAATGGTATGCCTTAACATAGTATAGGCCTATCGCTGTTACAAATGAAATGCCACAAATAATTAAAACTATTTTAATTTTAATTAATCAACAATAGTTAATTCTCTCCAAATTGCTATAAATAAAACTTTTCCTTAACTTTCGTTTCGTTTTACTAATTCTTATAAACATCTATCTTCCAGAACTCTGGTCTATCACCTTACAAAGGGAATCGTGTTCCCATATTATTAAATTTATTATTATTATTATTATTATTATTATTATTATTATTATTATTATTATTATTATTATTATTATTATTATAACTTCTACACATTTGCACCTATTTATGAAAGCTATCAAAAGCTATGCAAAAATTATAGAACTAGACTAAGATAGGCCAAATTACAATTATTATTAACTTTTCCATAAGCTTACTTGTATGGTCATTGTTTTGGCCTCCATGGTTTTTAAAGACCGTACGAGCGTGGTATGCTTAGGAAACCATTTGTGATAGGATCTGAAAGAAAATAAATGCCATTAAAACTTCAAAGATACGCAAGACTTTAAAAGAAAATAATTTTTGACTAGGTTCTTGTTCAGTGGGCAACCCGTACAATAACCCAGCTTTTCTGTATGGGTCCTCTTTATATAATCCCCTATCATAAATGAAAATGCTAATCCTGCAACATTGAAATGACTAAAAATTCTTATTCATTTGTTATTCTCTTTTGATTTAGTTTAAAAATGTTCTACAAAAAATGACACCTGAACTGTCCTCTAAGAAATTCTATTATCTGTGTTTGCCATGTCTCTATTTCTCTTTAGGGCATTTTTAAATTTAAAGTGGGCTATATATCTGCACAGTCTATTACTTTTTACACTTTTTATAATTACGCTGGCTGTTGTTTATTTTCATATGGGGTTGTACCCCGTACGAGG
>NC_090739.1:110233527-110241027 GCF_036898095.1 Palaemon carinicauda | reverse complement strand
TTCTTTAATCCAAAACACCACAATAGCCATTTCTTTGTTAAAATGTGCCTTTGCTTTCACAGTTGACATTTGATTTATGATTCCTCCATATTTATTGCCTGAATAGAAATATCATTCACATGTACAATATGCTGCAGATTATTATTATTATCATTATTATTATTATTATTATTATTATTATTATTATTATTATTATTATTATTATTATTATTACTAGGTAATAATAAGCAGAATGCTATAAGCCCAAAGGTTCCAAAAGATAAAAATAGCCCAGTGAGGAAAGGAAATAAGAAAATAAACAAACTAGAAGAGAAATAATGAACAATCAAGATAAGATATTTTAAGAACAGTGAAAACTTTAAAATAGATGTTTCATATAAAAACTATAAAAAAGAGACAATTATCAGCTTGTTCATCATAAAAACATTCACTGCAAGTTTGAACTTTTAAAGTTCCAAGTTAAACCTTTAAAATTTTCTTTTACTGACGATATAAAATCAGTTGAATAAGATAAGGAAACGCGCAGTGTAGCATCTCCCCCCCCCCCAAGGAAACGAAACCAGGTAGAAGGCGAGAAGATGGACTAATCGCCAGAGAAGGATCTCTTTCCAATTGGCCAACTGGGGAGAGACGAAGGAGATGAAAGACTCCAGGTAATGGAAGCAGATTAATTGGCTTTGCGTGTTGCATCTTTACCTGCTTATCTGCATATCCTCGGTCGGGTATGAGACTGCATATTGAGTGCAGGAGACACACCAGTGATACGCACTTTCGAATATTTATCTTCGGCCTTGTGATCATGTAAATGAATATAGTTCCATTTGAATTCGTATCCACCATGTAGAGGAATTTATTCAATAGAATACTTTTTAGGTTAAAAAGACATTTAAAAGAACTGAACATTTAGATGTATTCCCAATTTTCAAATGATGGACCAGATACTTTAGTGGGGCTGTTTCCTCAATAATTCTAAAATATTTGGTTGGGTTTATCGAATATTTGGATGCCAATAAATCTTCAAGAAACTAATGATATTCCACCTATAAAATAGTCAAATGACCGATTTGAATATTTATATACTCCTTAATCTTCACTTGTGAAAATAAATATGACCCATTTTATTGAAAAGTAATCTAATGTGTCTTTCTTGCCTCATTACTATATTTTTATTTAAAAACTCTTTTAGATGTTAATTTCATTTTTTTTAAAACGAAACAGTTTCTACGCATGTCACAAAATAACTGTTATAAGTTTTTGATATAACTTTTTTTTTTCAATTGTGAGTTAGAATCAAAAGCTATATAAAGAAAATCCATACTTAAGTGTACCAAAAGGAGAACAGGGATAGTATGATTTTCAAATATAAAGTGTTTATTTATCCTGATATTTCGAGTATGGAAGGCCATATTTCTTGAAGAGCTTTAAAGCATTATCAACATATGTCTGAAAATTGAAATAAATACTGAATTCATGTATACAGAAAAGCACACGCACACACAAAAACACATACACCTACCCACACACACACACACACACACACACACACATATATATATATATATATATATGTGTGTGTGTATGTGTGTTTATACGCAAATGAATATATATATATATATATATATATATATATATCACAATTATATTAAACGAATATTATCACAATCAATGAAAATGAAGAGAATCCCGCCATCCGATAAATTTAAACAAATTATCCTCAAAGACAAACACACTCGATGACTAATGACATCATTCTACATAATCAACATAATCTTATGATTAGAAAACGAAAAACGATGTTGGAAGTCAGTTTTTTTATTTATTTATTCATTGTTTTTTTTTTTTTTTTATCCGTGTAAAAGAATGATTTTTTTCCCCGGTGGAACTGGATCATATATGAAAATTTTGGGATTTGTTTAATGGATTGGAAATCATTCGGTAGTTTTACATTGTTCATTGAATTGTAAAACACAATGAGGGAATAATCTTTAAAAATCATTGCTAAACACGAAACATTAAAATAATAAAAGAACATTAATTTAATACTGTTTTAATTTAATCTTATATACTGTAATATACATTCAATTTGTTTCGTTCATTTATCAATATATTATAAAGTTATTTGTTCCACTTTTAGCTGTATTTGATAAATGAGAGAGAGAGAGAGAGAGAGAGAGAGAGAGAGAGAGAGAGAGAGAGAGAGAGATTTTCCACACTTACCACGTCTGTGCCTATTTCAAAAATATTGTTTCCTGAAATTTCTTTCTGACACAGTTCCTTAATATTATCTGCAACTCTGAGCAAAGATTTATTATCCTTGAATCGAGCCTTTGTTAGTCACATTCTCATCGGGAGAGTCGATTATCTACCTGAAGATCCTTTTATCACAAATTCTCCTTATGTTTTAAGTTAGTCTTGCGTCTACAGATCCATCCAAAACTGTCCATCTTTTCAAGGGAAGATCTACCCTCCATATGCAACTTCCCCCTCCATCCATCCATCCATCCAACCATCCATCCATCCATCCAACCATCCATCCATCCATCCACCAATTGTTGATTATACATGGACCATTTAGCTGCCTTCCAAAGTTATCAGTATGCTGATATGAAATTCAATATATGACATCTGTCAAAAAGAAAATATACTCAAAACGTATATAAATAGATACACGTATGAATGTATACATACACACACACATATATATATATTATATATATATGTTTTTATATATGTATGTATATATATATTATATATATATATATATATATATGTTTTTATATATGTATGTATATATATATATATATATATATATTATATATATATATATATATATATATATATTTATATATATAAATATATATATATATATATATATTTATATGTATATATATATATATATATATATACATGTATTTTTAACTATTGTCAAAGGAATATATAACAAGTATATACATATTCATAAGCATATATGTTTCTGAAGCTTATGGGTGTTTGTATTCACATAAATTTGTCCTGTGAGACCATTTCTAGCTCCCTGTCACTATTTCGTATATTACTCCTTAAGGAAGCCTAAAGCAAGAAGGAAATTAACTTCTAAATTAATCAGAAATGAAACCTATAAAAGGGAATTGTTTCTAAACCTAAAGGTCACATCTTTAATCATTTGTATGGGCAATAAATTTAATGTTTAGTTAACAGTTTTTTATAGTTCAAATGCTGATGTCATAGAGGAGTACATTTATATGATCTATTTAGTAATTATTACATTCTTATTAGCAACGCTACCTATTCGTAAATAATAATAATAATAATAATAATAATAATAATAATAATAATAATAATAATAATTACCCACGTACTTATGAAGAATACTAACACTTCCTGCCCCTAATACTATGCATTAATTGTGACAGTACTCTTATTCAGAACAAATTAGACAAACAAATATTGTTGTTATTATTAATATTATTATCATTATTATTATTATTATTATTATTATTATTATTATTATTATTATTATTATTATTATTATTATTATTATTATTATTACTAGCCAAGCTACAACCCCAGTTGGAAAAGCAAGATGCTGCAAGTCCAAGGGCTCCAATAGGGAAAAATAGCACAGTGAGGAAAGGAAATAAGTGAATAAATAAATGATGAGAAAAAGTTAACAATTAAACATTCTAAAACAGATATGTCCTATATGAACTATTAACAACGCCAAAAACAGATACGTCATATATAAACTATAAAAAAAACTCATGTCAGCCTGGTCCACATAAAAACATTTGCTCCAACTCTGAAATTTTGAAGTTCTACTGATTCAACTGCCCGATTAGGAAGATCATTCCACAACGTGGTAACAGCTGGAGTAAAACTTCTAGAATACTGTGTAGTATTGAGCCTCATGATGGAGAAGGCCTGGCTATTAGAATTAATGGCCTGCCTAGTATTACGAACAGGATAGAATTTTCCAGGGAGATCTGAATGTAAAGGATGGTCAGAGTTATGAAAAATCTTATGCAACATGCATACTGAACTAATTGAACGACGGTGCCAAAGATTAATATCTAGATCAGGAATAAGAAATTTAATACAGTGAACCCTCATGTATCGCGGTAGATAGGTTCCAGACGCGGCCGCGATAGGTGAAAATCCGCGAAGTAGTGACACCATATTTACCTATTTATTCAACATGTATATTCAGACTTTTAAAACCTTCCCTTGTACGTAGTACTGTTAACAAACTACCCTTTAATGTACAGAACACTTAATGCATGTACTACAGTACCCTAAACTAAAACAGGCACAAATATTAAAGGCGATTTTATATCATGCGTTTCCTAAACACGCTAAAAAGCACGATAAAAAATGGCAACCAATGTTTTGTTTACATTTATCTCTGATCATAATGAAGAAACAAACTGGAGGTAGAGCTTTGCTTATTCCCCAGACATATTTCCCATACTTTTCCCTTAGATCTACATCACATCTTCCTACTTTAGATATATATATGTATATATATATATATATATATATATATATATGTATACACATATATTTACCTACATATATACTTACATACATATATACATAAATACATGCATACATATATATATATATATATATATATATTACTGTATATATATGGGTTATGGAAAAAATCCGCGAAGTGGTGAATCCGCGATGGTCGAACCGCGAAGTAGCGAGGGTTCACTGTAGACCGTAAGTTTATGTCCAACAAATTAAGATGAAAATCAGCAGCTGGACATCATACAGGAGAACAATACTCAAAACAAGGTAGAGTGAAAGAGTTAAAACACTTCTTCAGAGTAGATTGATCACCGAAAATCTTAAAAGACTTTCTCAATAAGCTATTTTTTCGTGCAATTGAAGAAGACACAGACCTAATGTGTTTCTCAAAAGTAAATTTTCTGTCGAGAATCACACCTAAAATTTTAAGAGAGTCATACAAATTTAAAGAAACATCAATACTGAGATCCGGGTGCTGAGGAGCCACCGTCCTTGACCTACTTACAACCATACTTTGAGTTTTGTTAGGATTCAACTTCATACCCCATAATTTGCACCATGCACTAATTTTAATTAAATCTCTATTAAGGGATTCACCAACCCCAGATCTACATTCAGGGGATGGAATTGATGCAAAGAGAGTAGCATCATCTGCATATGCATCAAGTTTGTTTTCTAGGCCAAACCACATGTCATGTGTATATAGTATGAAAAGTAATGGGCCAAGAACACTATCCTGTGGAACACCGGATATCATATTCCTATACTCACTATGGTGCCCATCAACAACAACTCTTTGAGATATATTACTTAAAAAATCAATAATAATGCTAAGAAACGACCCATCCACTCCTAACTGTTTGAGTTTAAAAATAAGGGCCTCATGATTAACACGGTCAAAGGCGGCACTAAAATCAAGGCCAATGATACGAACTTCCTGACCACAATCAAGGGATTTCTGTACAGCATCGGAGATTGTAAGAAGGCCATCACATGCTCCAAGGCCTTTACGAAAACCAAATTGCAAACTTGGGAATAGATGATTACCCTCAGCAAACCTATTAAGACGTTTTGCCAGAAGACACTCAAAAACTTTAGATAATATGGGAGTTATGGAAATTGGGCGGTAATCAGTGGGACTTGAGCTATCACAAACACATTTACATAGAGGAGTAACAGAACCAATCCTCCAACAAGTGCTAAAAGCTCCTCTTCTTGCTAACTTGCGCAAAATAACAGATAACTTTTGAGCTAAGAAATCTGCTGTCTTTATAAAAAACAATGGAAAAATACCAATTTGGGTCTACACCTCCATAAGCATCAAGGTCCATCAATAGAGCTTTAATTTCACGAGATCGAAAAGCTAAACTAGTTAGTTTAGTCTTAGGAAAACATGAATGAGGAAGTTCAAGTTTTTCATTACTCTGTTTACTGTCAAAAACATCAGCTAAAAGGGTTGCCTTTCCCTTTAGACAGTGAGAGACTGAGCCATCTGGTTTAAGTGAAGGAGGAACTGTTCCATCTACACCAAAGAGTGCAGATTTAAGGGTAGACCACCATTTATGTTCCTGGGTTGTACCAGAAAGGGTTTCTTTTATGGTTAAATTGTACTCCTTTTCAGTTGAGGCATAAAATCTCTGAGCAAAAGCTCGAAGCTGAGTATAGTTATTCCAGGTCAAATCTGATCTGTTACCCTTCCAAAGATGATAGGCCTCCTGCTTCTCCAAAGAAGCACGTCTACAATCATCATTGAACTACGGTTTGTCCTTCACTTGGTACCTTAGCACACGAGAAGGGATAAACCTATCAATTATGTTGACTAGATTCTCATTCAAAGAGACAACAGGATCTACACTACTATATAAAAAAGATTATTGAATGAAAAATCTCAGCAAAAGAAAAATATTTGAATGAATAAACATCTGGCAAAGTAAGAACTATATTATAATTTTTACAAAACGAAAAAGCATTAATATGAAAAAATAGAATTATCAAATATCTAGAATATTATTATGGTTAACAGTCTTAGATACTTAGTAATCTTTGTGATCTATTGTTCGTGGAAATTATTATATCAAATTATTGGTACGTTTTTGTAAAAAGCTAATGGGTTATGGTAAGAGAACTAAAATATGCAAAAGTCAAGTAGAAATTTATATGTTTGACTAAAAAGTATGAAAAAAATCGAGTAGTGTCGCATTGAAGTGAATCGTTAAAGCTTGCAAAATACAAGGAAAAATAATGACTAATCAGATCCCTGAACTAGCAGAAGAACTAAGCTGAAATTAGAAAATAAGAGAGATTACTCGAGTGCCAAATGTGAATGACATCATGATGAGGGGTAGATGGAGATGGTTTGGGCATGCTCTTCACATACCCCAAGAGAGATTAGTTCACTAAACTTTTGACTCTGAAGCATTTATTAATGCCAATGACAAAACAATGACAGTACATAAAGTAATACCGTAGAATATGAAAGTTTTTGGATACGAAAAACTCACTTAACGAAAAGACAACTGAGATTATTAACCCCCCAAATATTTAAGAAAAAAAAAAAAAAAAAAAAACTCAGGATAGGAAACGAAATTCTGCCGGCCGCCGAAATTAATTTCCAAATTCGCGTGCTACACAAACTATTTCAGTAGTTAATCAAATCAAACATAATGATTGATTAAACAACAGAGGATATGTTTACTTTTCCCTTTAACTAAAAATACAGAAAGGAGGATGAAAACAGACAATAGGTCTATTATTAGTAATCCTTTTAATACAAATTACCAGTTCAGCTACAGAAACTCATCCTATTAACACTTTTGAGCTTTGTTTTTCTGGGCCCCTGGACACATGCGTTTACTGATCGTCAATTTTGTTGCTTCAATGTTTTTAATAGAAATAGGAAAATCATGTGAAGAATTCCCTCATTAGACAAGGTAGATAAAGTATTGTATATTTTCTTGAATAAAGACA
>NC_090739.1:110218527-110231027 GCF_036898095.1 Palaemon carinicauda | reverse complement strand
AGAGAGAGAGAGAGAGAGAGGAGGGGAAACAAAAGGCCCTTACGTTGACAAAGGTAATCGATATCAAATAGCTAAAGAACTTAGTAGATTGATGGAAAATTCGGGATTTTTTTAGGATGCTCTCTCTCTCTCTCTCTCTCTCTCTCTCTCTCTCTCTCTCTCTCTCAAACATACTAGCTGGTCAATTAAACCGTAATTGTTGACCTAACTGAAAAGACCAACAAATATAGTAACAAGAAAAAATAATCTACCATATTTGTTTAATTGTTTAGAAAATATACGAATATCATCAAAATGGAGTAAAAAAAAAAATAAAATAAATCTTTTTATGACACTTCTCTTTTTCTCTTTCGTTATTCAACCAAACTTTGAATGATCTCGCTTCCCTTAAAAAACTTTGCACGAAAAAAGATTTTTCTTCGAAATTATCACAAAGCGGCTCATTCTCCTGAAGGTGATTAAAGTTATAATTCTCTAGATATATATTCCACCGAGCATTACTTAGTTTGATTAATTAGAAAGACGACACAGTGAAGAATTTCTTTCTTTCTTTATATTTTCTAGCGAGGTTTTATCAAATGGAAATTATAATCAATTGTGTGAGACAGGTTACATATTTATTTCTTCCTATATCATTAAGATGTTATAACAAACTGTAATTTTCTAATCAACTATGAGAGATGGGAAAATATAAGGTTTTAAATTTAGGTCTAAAAATATTCATTGTTATATCATGCAAAAATAAAGATTTTAGACCTGAAAAAGTCTTGTTTTTTTTTTCTTCTGAAAATAGTCATCTTTTATACTGAACAAGTTATTTAGTTTAGACCTTTATAGTTAAAAAAAGGAACAAATGAAAATGGAGCTGAATGCTTTTTTATTGGAAATAAATTTCCGAACTTAGGATAAAGTCTAATATGTCAAATAACATTATTCCAAACATTTCATTATACAATTCAATCAAATCGGAAAGTAATAGAAATTTTTTTTACCCCTGTCGTTTTCCACATCTGAGTAGACAGTATTTTACATGATCAATGTTACGGTACATTTATGTAAAATAATATTCATTAGTATGTTAGGAACGGGTTCAAAGTGAGATAGTTAAAAAATACCATCAGACCAACACACAAACGAGAGAGAGAGAGAGAGAGAGAGAGAGAGAGAGAGAGAGAGAGAATTCATGTACGTTTAAAGGTTTATAATAAATTACAGTACAATACCTTCCATTTTAACATCTTTTTTATACTGCATTCCATCCTATGTGAAAGTATCATTATTATGAATTAGGTTAACTTTTAATGACATATGATGTCATTTGTCCTGCAGCTAATTTGAGTATGTTCAACTACTAAAGTATTTCACTAAGGTCCAAGTAACCATAGTGGAACGCATAGTGGAATCTGATTCAAAGTGTGGTCATAATTAGATTTATTTTAGGAGTGATAAAGCTCTACTGTTCCTGTGATTTAGATATACAGTTTTAAAAGGTTCATATAGGGCTGCCTTTAATATTATCAGCAGTCAGTGTCTGGTATCCCTTGGTCTTTGCTTTGGTGAAGATGGGCATTGCGTGTCAATCATTTATGTTTTGCTTGTAACACAATAGTTCATTTCGTAGAATATTTTTTATTAGCAAATATGTTTGTTTTTCGTAGTTCTCGTTGAAAGTTATTCATAATCAAGAGATTTGATAAAATTTATTGTATATTTATGTATAAAATTTTTATCACATTTTTACAAACAATTATTTTACTAGAATGCATAATAAACTGTTCTCTACGTTATTCGATTTATAGTGATGAAAACCATAGTGGAACAATTTTCGTACCAAGTTTCAAAAGGTGTATTTGTGTGTGTTAATGTATTTGAGTGTTGGTATCTGAATGCATGTGCGTATTTATTAGTATCTGTCAAAAATATTCAAACTGATCTCGGTAAGAATCTCTATGATTATGTCATAGGCAATTTGATATCATTTTTTTTTTCCGATAATAGCTCGTTTGAGGTTGTTAATTAGTTTTTTTTTTCGAAATTAACGAAGCAGAGTAATCTATTGTATCTCTTTTTTTCATATCTATATTCTTTAACAAATAAATGCTTAACAATATTTTCTTTTACTATTTTTTCCAGTATATTCCAGTTTGAAATTATTCACGTTAAGGTAGTATTATAATTGAATTGTTCTGCTGAATTTTCTTACATCTATTTCGATTCCCAATGTAACTCTGTTAACTTTGGAAAATAATAATAATACATACATACATACATATACCAAAGGCACTTCCCCTAATTTTGGGGGGTAGCCGACAACAACAAGAAACAAAACAAAAAAGGGGACCTCTACTCTCTACGTTCCTCCAGCCTAACCAGGAACTCAGCCGAGTTCAGCTGGTACTGCTAGGGTGCCACAGCCCAACCTCCCACATTTCCACCACAGATGAAGCTTCATACTGCTGAGTCCCCTACTGCTGCTACCTCCGCGGTCATCTAAGGCACCGGAGGAAGCAGCAGGGCCTACCGGAACTGCGTCACAATCGCTCGCCATTCATTCCTATTTCTAGCACGCTCTCTTGCCTCTCTCACATCTATCCTCCTATCACCCAGAGCTTTCTTCACACCATCCATCCACCCAAACCTTGGCCTTCCTCTTGTACTTCTCCCAACAACTCTTGCATTCATCACCTTCTTTAGCAGACAGCCATTTTCCATTCTCTCAACATGGCCAAACCACCTCAACACATTCATATCCACTCTAGCCGCTAACTCATTTCTTACACCCGTTCTTACCCTCACCACTTCGTTCCTAACCGTATCTACTCGAGATACACCAGCCATACTCCTCAGACACTTCATCTCAAACACATTCAATTTCTGTCTCTCCATCACTTTCATTCCCCACAACTCCGATCCATACATCACAGTTGGTACAATCACTTTCTCATATAGAAATCTCTTTACATTCATGCCCAACCCTCTATTTTTTTACTACTCCCTTAACTGCCCCCAACACTTTGCAACCTTCATTCACTCTCTGACGTACATCTGCTTCCACTCCACCATTTGCTGCAACAACAGACCCCAAATACTTAAACTGATCCACCTCCTAAAGTAACTCTCCATTCAACATGACATTCAACCTTGCACCACCTTCCCTTCTCGTACATCTCATAACCTTACTCTTACCCACATTAACTCTCAACTTCCTTCTCTCACACACCCTTCCAAATTCTGTCACTAGTTGGTCAAGCTTCTCTTCTGTGTCTGCTACCAGTACAGTATCATCCGCAAACAACAACTGATTTACCTCCCATTCATGATCATTCTCGCCTACCAGTTTTAATCCTCGTCCAAGCACTCGAGCCTTCACCTCTCTCACCACTCCATCAACATACAAGTTAAACAACCACGGCGACATCACACATCCCTGTCTCAGCCTCACTCTCACCGGAAACCAATCGCTCACTTCATTTCCTATTCTAACACATGCTTTACTACCTTTGTAGAAACTTTTCACTGCTTGCAACACCATCCACCAACTCCATATAACCTCATCACATTCCACATTGCTTCCCTATCAACTCTATCATATGCTTTCTCCAGATCCATAAACGCAACATACACCTCCTTACCTTTTGCTAAATATTTCTCGTATATCTGCCTAACTGTAAAAATCTGATTCATACAACCCCTACCTCTTCTAAAACCACCCTATACTTCCAAGATTGCATTCTCTGTTTTATCCTTAATCCTATTAATCAGTACTCTACCATACACTTTTCCAACTACACTCAACAAACTAATACCTCTTGAATTACAACACTCATGCACATCTCCCTTACCCTTATATAGTGGTACAATACATGCACAGACCCAATCTACTGGTACCATTGACAACACAAAACACACATTAAACAATCTCACCAACCATTCAAGGACAGTCACACCCCCTTCCTTCAACATCTCAGCTTTCACACCATCCATACCAGATGCTTTTCCTGCTCTCGTTTCATCTAGTGCTCTCCTCACTTCCTCTATTGTAATCTCTCTCTCATTCTCATCTCCCATCACTGGCACCTCAACACCTGGAACAGCAATTATATCTGCCTCCCTATCATCCTCAACATTCAGCAAACTTTCAAAATATTCCGCCCACCTTTTCCTTGCCTCCTCTCCTTTTAACAACCTTCCATTTCCATCTTTCACTGTCTCTTCAATTCTTGCGCCGGCCTTCCTTACTCTCTTCACTTCTTTCCAAAACTTCTTCTTATTCTCTTCATATGACTGACCCAGTCATTAATAATAATAATAATAATAATAATAATAATAATAATAATAATAATAATAATAATAATAATAATAATAATAAAGTGTCTTATTCATATTAATTATGAGACGTGTAAGATTCTATTATCGTTCATTATACGAAATAATTTTTTATGATAACATTAACTCATGCGTTTGTATAATAATGGTAAATATGACTCGTTCGAGAGCAAAACATACTCCTAATATGATTCCTTGAATTTATAATATTGTATTAAAGTGCTTATAAATATTTCAATAAAAGTAATAAAGTATAGCTGGAACTTGATACAAAATAATTTGACTTATAATCAGTTATGTGTACATACATTCAGACGACTAAACTGCAGATATTATCTACCGTATTTACCTTTTCTTCAATTATGAATTAGTCTTAGACCCTAATTTCTAATGCTCAAAAATTATTGTATATGTTTTTTCCTAAGCTTTCCTAATTTGTATGTCTGCTAGTTTAATAAAAGTCTTCAAAATCTAGCATTAGCATTAGTATTTATCATTATACCAACATTCATATCTTTCATGTTTACGAGTTAGTTTGAAAAAGGGGAGATAAAATAATGGGAGAATGGTAGAAAATGGAAACTATCAAACAGAATATGAACTAAGAGAACAACCTTTATATACCAAGTTAGATATACAAAGATATCTTCCTTTTTCTATCGTTGCAATTTTGATTTCTGGGAGCCAATGATCCAGATACGAGTATGACTGTACAAAAATAAAAAGCAAAAGAAAAAAAAAACCTAATAAGATATGATCATCGGAAAATAGCTTCATATCCTTTGAATTCCTTATACTGTATATTATTTGCTTACAATTCAATATAATCAGTTGTGATATAAATTGTTATAATTTTTTTTTAGTTTTTTTTTTTTTTTTTTTTTTTGCGGGTGACACATAACTCTCTCTGTCTGGCTGTCTCTCATTAGGTTTAAGCATCTTCTAATCAGCCATCTTAGTATTTTTAGAAAAACTAAATCAGAATAATTGTCCTCGGGTCTCCTGGCCAGCACTGAAGACGTTAAAATTTATTCAATAATTTGGCTTGAATCTATTACTTAACTTTTACCATCTTTATTCATTGGTAAGAGAAATATTTGTATTTGTATCCCGTCTCCACCGAGGTAAAAGAGAGGTATTGATTTTGGTAGATTTCTTTTGTGGGGTTGTTTGTTTGGTTCATTGTTTAATTGTTAGTAACTTTACGGAAAAAAACTAATGGACTGATTCACTAGACATATTCAGTAGAGACGCATTAAGAAACATAATAGATCCCATTAAAGTTTTGACCTCAAAAGATTAAGGTCAAGGTCAAGGTCATATTGACCCAAACATTCAGAATATATTTTCTATTATAACTCCGATTTTCTGTAAACCATTACCAATATCTTAATCTTCCGGTGACAAAAATATAATTATATACATGATAAATAATGAAAATGCGTAATTTTGAAAATTGGCAAGTACCAAGTTCAAGGCGGTCGAATTTTAAAGGACACTAAATTTCAGAGGGGCAAAACACAAATGAATACAGATACACACTCGGTTAACATTAATGTCTGATAGAAAACCACAAAATAAAAGAAGTTGCGAAAGTACCCCCCGGCCTTTGACCCTCTGTGACCTTGAAAAGTCAAATTTAATATCACCTGACTTCAGCAAGTTTACTGTAGATTCATACTCATTTACTATTATTGACGGATACTGCAACTCTACAAAAACATTTTAGAGCAATGGAAGTGTTTTTACGTTAGATGGGTGGTTTTTGTCATGTCTGACACAGCTTCTCACGTTTAAAAAGTTACACACATATGATATATATATATATATATATATATATGTGTGTGTGTGTGTGTGTGTGTGTGTTTGTGTGTGTATTCATATATATACATATAAATACACACACATCACACACACATATATATATACATGCATATATATATATGTATATATATATATATATATATACACATGTATATGTATTAACTGTATACATACACACATTTATATATACTATGCATAGGTAGATAATGTGTGTATATATATATATATATATATACACAGTATATATATATAATATAATATATATATATATATATATGTGCATAACATATATATATATATATATATGTATATATATATGTATATATACAGTATATATATATATATATATATGTGTGTGTGTGTATATATACAGTATATATATATATATATATATATGAGTATATATATATATATGTATATATATGTATATGTATATATATACATATATCGTTACATTATGATCTAACATCACAGAAATACGACATGTTAAATATGAATAACAACATATTTGTTACTCCCTTTTCATTGGTAAAAAAAAAAAAAGTTCCTCTGTTGAATTTAATGGCGTTTTCATTTTAAACGACCTGTGTTTATATTCTTCCCAATAGAATAAACTAGTTGTTATTTCCGTTTGTGATTCTATTATGTTCAGGATAGCTTGTAAACGAAGGCATAAATCGGAGAGAGAACGAGAGATGAGGAAATGTTCGAAAATTTTGAATTAATGAACATCCTGTTTTATCGAGGAAAATTTTATATTTTACTGCGGTCAATATATTGCTATTCCGATCCCTGGGTATTACAGAAATTCCTCCTTCAGCTGATCAAAAGCATCAATAAAGATTATTTTTTTTATATTTAAGATTAATGATCTTCCTAATAGGGTAGTTGAATCAGAAGAACTTCAAAAGTTCAAAGTTGCAGCAGATGTTTCTATGTTGAACAGGCTGACATAAGTCTTGTTGTAGTTTATATATAACATATCGTTTGTTGTTGTTACTGTTTTGAGAATGATTTATGGTTAATTTTCTCTCATCATTTACTCATTTCCTTATTTCATTTCCTCACTGGGCTATTTTTCCTCGTTAGAGCCCTTGGGCTTATAGCATCCTGCTTTTCAACTAGGGTTGTAGCTTAGCTAATAATAATAATAATAATAATAATCATAATAATTGTGCTGCAGGACTATAATTCATAACAGTTTCCTGATACTCTTTAGTCTCTCGAAACCATCTATGAATCAAGTATATTCCCTTACTCTGTATTGTTTTAATACATAAAACGATCTTCGTATTTAAGATTCAACCCAATAAGAATAAAGATTTTATAATATTACTTCACGCAAAACTTCACTTATTAGTATTATCTTTAGTCCTTATGATAGTTTACCCAGTCGTTAGGCTTTACGCCCAAAAGGGTATGTTAACAGTTATCATCTCACAAATGATGGCTACTTTCAGACAGTACGAGGGAAATGCAACCTTTGTTTTGTTTTTTTTCTTTTTCTTTTTTTTTTTTGGAATTTCTTCCCAATCGTTTTTTAAAACGAATGTATATGCACTGGAAATTCCTTTATGAGAAATGCTTCTGGCTGGGCAAGGATTCGAACCTTTTTCTTATACACACACACACACACACACACACATATATATATATATATATACATACATATATATATATATACACACACACACACACACACATATATATATATATATATATATAATTTGAATTTTTCAAATAAGTTACAAATAACCCTTATATTGAATTCGCTCTGCTTTGGAATCTCAAAACGCTTGGGGGAAATTTCTTGAATGATAAATATTTCTGCCGGCCACGGACTCGAACCTATGATCGATAAAATTAAGGATAAACATTTGTTTAGACCAGCCTAACCTTTATTCTCATTTCTATCGTTCATAGGGTATTTGTAACTTATTTGAAAAACGCTTTTAAAACTTTGAAAAAATCTCGATTAACCTTTCTTGACATCCAACAACCTATCATCTTTGTTAACCTTTCCATAAGTCAAA
Source organism: Palaemon carinicauda (assembly GCF_036898095.1). Classification (NCBI taxonomy): domain Eukaryota; kingdom Metazoa; phylum Arthropoda; class Malacostraca; order Decapoda; family Palaemonidae; genus Palaemon; species Palaemon carinicauda. Next base: position 110,222,844 of record NC_090739.1, on the reverse strand, counting down.
TATATATAATAAGAAAGGAAACCCTTCCTGTGATTTATTGAAATGATTTTAACTGACTATGATCTTGTTACAGAAGAAACCCTTTCTTTTAAACAAACTTTTGTTTAGTGCAAAACTTTGTTTGTATTCTCATTAATCGCGGAGAGATTATAATCATGTATGCTTACATTTCCGTCTTTCCAAACTATCATCAAATTTCTTAAAATCATCACCTTCATTATTCGTGCTAATGAAAATAGATGTTAACATATGATAGTCATATATTTTTAATAGCTTAATGCAACAACCACACTTGACCTATATAACTGAACATTGGTTCTTCTTGTTATAGATATACTCCGTCTCTTCTGTTTCATTTGTAGAGATCATTAGCATCCCTGTCTTGAAGGTGGCATCTTTTCTCCTGCTCTCTCTCTCTCTCTCTCTCTCTCTCTCTCTCTCTCTCTCTTAGAATCAGGAGTTTAATATTCATGATAGGCCTGTCATTGACTTACGAAGACCATGGCCATTACTGGTAAGGGAAAATATTATACATATATATATATATATATATATATGTATATATATATATATATGTATATATATATATATATATATGTGTGTGTGTGTGTGTATATATATATATATATATATATGTATATATATATATATGTTTATTATATATATATATGTGTGTGTGTTTATTATTATATATATATATATATATATATATGTATATATATATATATATATATATGTGTGTGTTGTGTGTGTGTGTGTGTATGTGTGTGTGTGAGTGTAATGTGTAGTACAATTGGAAATGGTGGAGAAGTATTGGACTGGATTGGTGATAGGAATTTAGCAGACCCTAGAGTATGCTGATGATGCTGTCCTTGTTAGCAGAACATCACATTATTTGATGTGCTTGCTAACCAGAATGCATGAAATATCACACGATGTTGGGCACAAGATAAATCGAAGAAAGAACGGAATATGCAATGGAAGAGGAAATATCATTGGAAGGAGAAAGGATTAAAAAGGTAGAATAGGTGTTTAGGAACTATGATGTCCAATACAGGGTCTTTAGAATTAGAGTTTAGTGAAAGATTGAAAAAAGCAAATCAGACAATGGCTAGGTTAAGTAAAATTTAGAAATCAAATCGCCTGAAATTGCCTTTAAAAATCAGACTATATATCAGTTTAGTGAGATCAGCGTTACTCTATAGACATGAGTCATGATATGACAATGAAGCCATCTCTAATAGATTTAGTAGATTTGAGAACAAAACCCTAAGAAGGATAGTGGGAGTTAAGTGGCAGGACAGGTTAGAAATTAAACTATAAGAGAGATTACTCGAGTTGCCATATTGTGGATGAGATCATGATGAGGGGTAGCAGGAGATGGTTTGGGCATGCTCTTTGCACTCCCCAAGAGAGATAAGTTCACCAAACGTTCAGCTGGGCTCCACAAGGCCCTAAAAGATTTGGAAGACCCAGGCCTACATGGATGAGGACTATAAAGCGCGTAGTAGGAGATGATGAATGGAGAAGTATTGAGTTAAACGCTCAAGATAGAGACGACTGGCGAAACCGCTAACCGAGGCCCTTTGTGTCAATAAGCATAGAAGGACAGGATTATGATGATAATGATGATGATGATGATATATATATATATATATATATATATATATACTTATATATATATATATATATATATATATGTTTAATGGATTTTTTTATCTATATTGGACAAAGAAACCGCTTTAATGACATGTATACATTCACTAAAGACATGATGATAAGGTTTATCTTATAAATGATTTACACTTTGGAACGTTCTTATTAACAAACAAATATGTAGGTGGATGACACAACTCAGGCAGGCGTTAGAGAAGACAGAGAAATGTGACGATATTCTCTTTTATTATTCGCTTCGACTGTGTTGATTACGCTGATTATAGGCACATTAAATTACAGCATAGTCATGCACCTTCTTGCATATAACTATCACTCCTTAAATGATTTGAATCTGTAATGATAAATGATATTCTCCATTCAAGGAAATTCTATTTGGCAGGGCTGTCCCAAACTTGTCCCACCAACCTTAACTATGCTGATGATTGTTACCTCGGTCACTTGTACAGGGACATGACTTACCATCCATGTGCTCTGATGAAGAAAGGATAATACTAAACACTTTTATAAGTGATACTTAGGTTTCCTCCGATAGAATATGAAAAATTCACACCCATTTTCTGAAAAAAATATTCATTCCTAGTGAGCAAACGATCGTTGACAATTTACCAACTACCAATTCTCTAGACTCTACCTTCCTACCACATTAATTGACCCACGTGGTCTTCAACTAACAGTCTTTATTAGTCGAGACAAGGTGCCTCTGATCTATTGGTGGCAAAGTAGAACTCGGCGATATTATTTAGGGGGCAAGAGGAATCTGCGTTATTATGCCTTTCGGAATATGACAATGTTGTTATTCTACGTAGTTTTTACTAGCAATACTCGTCATACAATGAAACATATTAATAATCGTTAGGTTTCATGAAAAGGTACTGAAAAATTAGATAAAATAACTGTGTAATTACTTGATTGTCTAAAAAAATTCAGTACATGTGGCAATATCTGGCGACCACCCTGACCCCCCAAATCTAATTACACTAACGATTGTTTGCTGAGGAAATATTTCTATGGCATTTATTGTGAAATTTGTAATTTCCAATAAATTTTGGTTGTGGCCAGATAACAAGGGACATCAAGTTCACGTGCGTCTGTTTTTATGGCAATTTTGTGCTCAAAAAATGAATAATGAAAATTATAATGAGTGGATGATGGCGATAATTAGCAATTTGGTAATCTACTGGTAGTGCCATCTATTGGCCATAAAAATAAACAATGTGTAAAGCTCTCTAATCCTTGCATTCTAGAACGTTCCGTGACGTTATTCTGGTTTTAAAATAACCAAAAATAGCCTCCTTAATTGGAGCAGAATATAATTTATACCTGCCACATTTATTCCTACGTAAGTATCAATTTATCACCCTTTTCCAATTGTACAGAATCATTTACATGAATGGAACAAGGTACATGTGCTGCCATCTGTTGACATTCGGATTCTATTCAAATTTGGGGAGGTGTGTGATTGCTAAAACATAATTTCATGCTAGTTTTTTTTCAATTAATGTTAAAGAATTGATAATTCCAATAATACGATTTTTATTCTGATTCTTAGGCTTCAAAGTATGGCAATTATATGTAAAATACTGATAATCTGTATTAAAAAATATATAGAGCAGATCCTAATATTCTAAAAGCAAAGAGTTGGAACAGAATTGAAAATTTAACCAAAATATATTCGAGTCCGCAGCAAATACGTTTTAGCTAATCATAAGTCCAATTATAGATATCAATCCTGTATAAAGTGTGTCTTGTTACATGTACCAAGGCCTATGTGGTAACGTCGCTTACTGGAGGTCACCTGACTGGGGTTGAGACCCGCTCAAAACCCGTTATTTCCCTTAGTCACAGTATCTGCAACCTCACCATCCTTGTGTGCTAAGGATGGGGGCTTTGAGGGAGCCTATAAGTCATCAGCATTCATTGCCTGGCACTCCCTGGTTCCAGTTTGGATGGAGAGGGGTTTGGCCCTGATCGTATGTATATATGGTCAGTCTCTAAGGCATTGTCCTGCTTGCTAGGGCAATGTCACTGCCCCTTGCTTCTGCCATTCATGAGTAGGCTGTAAGTCTCTAGCCTCGTGTAAAGAAAGTTAATATGGCCTGAGTGTGTGTAAGAAACTTGTTATATTAAAAATGCCTCTCACATTGCGTCGTGAATATCTACCTACATTTCTTGATGTGTATAAAGTGAAAGCTATTATATACAAAATATGCAAAATAAATACCAGGTATTGCTGAACTAACAATCAACATATTACAGTACGCTAAAAGTATGAACAACTATTGAATTCAAGACGATACATATCAAGGTAAACATTTTTAAAGAAGGAAACATTTCGTGACTAAATCTTTAATCAATTCTTCTTAGAAGTCACACAGAAAAATCAACTAAGGGAACAAAATGATAACCTACATACAATACTTGACGTAAGTCCGTGTCTATACAAGAACTTTACACTATAAAAAATACCCGGTTAAAATATAAGAGACACACGTACGTGTGTCCTTTATATTTTAACCGACTATTTTTTATAGTGTAAAGTTCTTGTATAGACACGGACTTACGTCAAGTATTGTATGTAGGTTATCATTTTGTTCCCTTAGTTGATTTTTCTGTGTGATTTCCAAGAGGAATTGATTAAAG
>NC_090739.1:110193527-110216027 GCF_036898095.1 Palaemon carinicauda | reverse complement strand
GTGGGTTCTTATGTCTGATGTTGCTGTTAAGTCCTAGTCTGTGGTAGAAGAGTCGCGGACAGTGTTCACAAGGGAGGGTAGGTGGTGGGCGGGGCTGTTCTAATCGCTCTCTCCTTCTTCTCCTCCTAGCCTCCTCATTTTGTCTACTCCTCTCCTCGAAGTCCACGGTGCCATGGTGTACTGTACTCCTCCAGGTTTTCCTGTCCCTGGCTGTTTCATCCCATGAGGAAGGATCGATGTCAGTTAGAGCCAGAGTGCGCTTTAGTTGATCTTTATAGAGTATTTTCGGGGCTCCTCGTGGTCTGGTGCCCTGGGTCAATTCTCCGTAGAATATTTTCTTTGGGAGCCTAGATGGATCCATTCTATGCACGTGTCCTATCCAGCGGAGGCGGTGGTGGATGATGGTGGCCTCCACGCTGGTCAGCGAGGCATGTTCTAAGACTTCAATGTTGGTGGTGTGGCTCTCCCAAGGGATTTTCAAGATCTGCCTCAGCTTCATTTGTTGGAAGCGTTCTAGGTTTTTAATATCGTTTCTATATAGCGTACATGTTTCACATGCATACAGGACCGTGGAGAGGACTACTGCCCTGAACACCATTATTTTGGTGGTCAATGTCAGTGCGTGGTTGTTAAATACGCGGCAGTTGAGTCGGCCAAAGGCGAAGTGGGCTGCCCTGATCCTGTTCTCCACGTCCTTTTTGCTTGTGGGAGCTGATGTTAGGATGCTCCTTAGGTAGGAGAACTGGTCCACCTGTTCTAACAGTTGGTCATTCACTGTGGTATTGAAGTTTGGGAGCATCAGTCCTGCGTGATGTTGGACGAGGGTCTTGGGTTTTATCTGTGTTGACTTGCATCCCAAAACGTTCGTAGGCAGAGTTGTATACATCAGCTAACGACTGCTGGTCCTCTGCCGTCTGACCTGGGGTGGCATTGTCGTCAGCATACTGCAGTTCTCGCACTGCACACAAGGTGGTCCTGGTTCTGGCACGGAGTCTGGCGAGGTCGAAAGCGCCTCCACCGATGCGGAAACGTAGGTCGACTGAGGGTGTATCTGGGGGAATCTCGTTGAGCATTGCTGCAGTGTATAGCGAGAAACACGTTGGGGCCAGAACACAGCCCTGCTTCAGGCCGCCGTTGATGGGGAATGGGTCTGAAAGAGAGTTCTGGTGGCAGACTCTCCCAATCATTCCGTCATGGAGGGCACGCACCAGCTTGACAAAATCGGGGTGGCAGCCATATCTTTTGAGGACAGCCCACATGGCAGGTCGAGGTACTTTGTCGAAGGCTTTTTCAAATCCCAGAAGATGAACATTATGGGCTGTTGTTGTTCGAGGCTCTTCTCTTGTAGTTGTCGCGCACAGAAGATCATGTCTATGGTCCCACGGGAAGGTCGAAAACCGCACTGGGACTCTGGCAGGACGTCTTCTGCGAGAATAAGGAGGCGGTCAAGGAGAATCCGAGCGAAAATCTTACTCGCAATGCTTAGTAGTGATATTCCCCGGTAGTTGTTACAGTTCTCCCTGTCTCCCTTCTTGAAGATGGTAACGATGTTTGCGTCGCGGAAGTCACTGGGGAGGGTCTTGGTCTCCCATATTTTCAGTATAAGGAGCATCAAACGGTTCCTCAAACCAGGGCCACCGTGAGTGAGGAGCTCCAACGGGATTTTGTCTGGCCCTGGGGCTTTGCCGGGCTTCATGCGCTGCAGGGCCTAGTTGAAGTCATGGATGGAGGGTGGTAGTGCCATCCAGTGACGAACAGGATGCTGCGGGGTCATTCGCAATAAAATATATATATATATATATATATATATATATATATATATATATATATATATATATATATAATTTGTATTATTATTATTTATATTGATATCATAATCATCATTATCTTTATTATGTTTATTACTGTATATTATGATTGTCATCATGGTAATTAAACTAGATATAAGAAGATGAACACGTACAAGATGGAATTTTCTTAAAAAAAAAAGGGGGGGGGGGGGGCGGGTTCTATGCGAACTTACTTAATTGCTGCCTCTTTCGTCCGTATATGCCCCGGTTAGGGTATCACTTTTTTCTCTCCAATAGTATAGAATCACTTCAAGAGAAGACAACATCACTCTATTTTGCTCCTGCTGCGCTGGATTAGGCTAGATCCATTAGGACTGGTATTTGCCAACGGCTATCCCTTCGGGTCATTATAATCTAAACCAAAATAACATTGGTTTTTACTCCTCCTCGTCCGAAGCATTCCGAAAGTCTGTGGAGTTTTAACCTGGGTGAAGAGAGTCGAATATACTTAACCTCGGATTACATTAATAATCTTGAGTATAGATAAGAAAGTCTGTGGAGTTTAAACCTGGGTGAAGAGAGTCGAATATACTTAACCTCGGATTACATTAATAATCTTGAGTATAGATAAGAAAGTCTGTGGAGTTTAAACCTGGGTGAAGAGAGTCGAATATACTTAACCTCGGATTACATTAATAATCTTGAGTATAGATAAGAAAGTCTGTGGAGTTTAAACCTGGGTGAAGAGAGTCGAATATACTTAACCTCGGATTACATTAATAATCTTGAGTATAGATAAGAAAGTCTGTGGAGTTTAAACCTGGGTGAAGAGAGTCGAATATATTTAACCTCGGATTGCATTAATAATCTTGAGTATAGATAAGAAAGTCTGTGGAGTTTTAACCTGGGTGAAGAGAGTCGAATATACTTAACCTCGGATTACAATAATAATCTTGAGTATAGATAAGAAAGTCTGTGGAGTTTAAACCTGGGTGAAGAGAGTCGAATATACTTAACCTCGGATTACATTAATAATCTTGAGTATAGATAAGAAAGTCTGTGGAGTTTTAACCTGGGTGAAGAGAGTCGAATATACTTAACCTCGGATTACAATAATAATCTTGAGTATAGATAAGAAAAAAAGCTTTATATATATATATATATATATATATATATATATATATATATATATATATATATATATATATATATATATATATATATATATATATATATATATAAAATATGTACTGAATATGTTTATGCGACTTATATATATTATATGCAAAATGTAAAGGAGTTCAATTTATTTACTCTTTCTGAACCAAATAATGTGTCCATCATCACTATGTTCACTATTTTTTTAGTAATGACTACAGCTAACATTTCTGTTGTAACAAAATTATATCATAACAAAAACCATAACTCTTCTAACGTCATGTTATACAATCAAACTGAATGAAGTTAACCATGATACCAACTCCCTGCATAACGGTGCCAAATGGTACATACGACAACCCTCTACCGATAAGGGCAATCAGTAAGAAGTTACTCAAACCCAAAAATCCAATATACCGGAAATATATAAATTAATAATGACTACATTGTTCATTGTGGAAGAATTGTCAGTAATAAATCTTACAAGTGTCGTTAACGATATTAGGACATTGTGAAATGGAAAAAGAGGCGAAGAAATAGAAATGATCTCTCATTGAAAGCACCCGATTCGGAAAAGATAAATTGTGATGGAAAGTAATGAGGTGAAATAACGTGTAGTCATATATCATTCAAAATGATATAACTCCTCTTAGTGTTCCAAATGAGAGAGAGAGAGAGAGAGAGAGAGAGAGAGAGAGAGAGAGAGAGAGAGAGAGAGATTTAAGGAATGTATAAATACTAGTTATGAAATTTTTGCCAATACCATTTGGTTTCCTATTGACAAATGGGTTACCTAATAATGAACATTATACTAATACTCAATAATTCTAAAAGCGGAAATCAACATAATGAACTTTTATGGACTATAATTAGAGTTATCTCTCCCCTCCCCATTATAGATCCTAAATATTCCACGAGTTTATAACTATTTTTCTGTGATGGAAAAGAAGTTTGTTTTTATTCTATAATTATGACTCGCTCTTGCTTGTGTATACCTTATTTAATTGTCGTCTTTCTTGCATACGATTATTGAAAAAAAAAAAAAATTCTTGCGTTGTTCTCGTTAATACTTTTTCTATTCATTAATAAATATACCAAAACCACTTTCAGATTTATGTCGTCGTAATATAGTAGGTCAATCGAACACATTTTTAGATATATATCGTTTTGATTTTGTAGGTTGAGATCGAAATAATATATTGCATCTGTTGCTGCATATTTTCTCGGAATATCGTAGTACATACTCATTATACTAGAAGAATGTAACTTACGTTCCAGTGAAAGTACAGCAGGCCATTATACATACATACATACTCGCTAAATATTAAGCATAAATCACTCCAAGTCAGAAATGCAATCAATGGGATAATACCTGAAAAGTACATTTAACCAATTCCATCATCATTTTGTCATCCTCAGCGCTGGACACTGGAAATTAATTGATGTCTGATGTAAATACGAAGATGAATTTGACGTACAGTAATCACCTTGGCAAACGCTCAGTGTATGCTAATCTATCTTAGATTCCTGAGATGCATTGAAGATTCTCCGATATAACTCTCGATAAATCATCCGGTATTTTGGCTTGATTCCTATTCCCTGAACGCAATGTCCTGAAGGATCAGAGAGCTGCATCTGATATCGAATGGATGAATTGCAAGCATTGGGTTAACAGCAGTCAGTAGAGCCAGACTCCTATTGTTTCATTGGTAATGTTTCGACATTTATGACAATACCCATTATACTGGAAGTTGCAAGTCAAATGCTGGAACTTAACGAGAGAGACATGTTCATTGCAAAACGGCGTATTAAGTTGAAAAACTTTATACAGAGAACAGTGACTAGCCTAGTTCTCATGATAGTGAACAGATTAGGTATATATTCAATACTGTTTTGATTTTATATCTTAAACTAGTGTTTTACTTATAGATAGTTTTTTTACCTCAGTCAATAATTTGAAAGATTATGTTTTCACCCATTTTTGTGTGTTGTTTTCTATGTGTGTGTGTTTGTTTGTGAACAGCTTCCTGGCCACAGTTTTGATACATGTTAATGTCAAAGGTCAAGGTCAAGTTCGATTAAAAGTCGAGAAATAAGCTGCCACGGTGGAGTTCTGCACTGTACCGAGTACTTGAGTACCCCTCTAGTCTGACTGATGTGCCATTATATAAAATTGTTTTTAATCATTTCCTTTGGCATTCTTTAAACTTATATTTTCTTATAAAAAGTAGATTTCATGGCAAAACTATATGCAATTCATTATCAGATTTCATGTAAACTTGTCACAGAAACAGACACTAACTTGATATTACAGACCTACAACCACATATATAATGAAGTTTATATATTCGACACTCTGCCTTTCGACACTCTGTCCGCGCACGGCTAACGAAACTGTATGAAACTTAATTGGGATATAAATTCTTGCGTAAAAATTACTTAAGGGAACATCAACCAGATGTGGTAACGTCCATGACTGGTGAACGCCAGATTGGGGTTCAATTCTTGCTCAAACTCGTTAGTTCCTTTGGTCGCTGCAACCTCACCGTCCTTGTGAGCTAAGGATGGGGGGGGGGGGTTTGGGGGAACCTATAGGTCTATCTGCTGAGTCATTAGCAGCCAAAACCTGGACCTCCTTGGTCCTAGCTTGGGTGGAGAGGGGCTTGTGTGTTGATCATATGTGGATATGGTCAGTCTTAGGGCATTGTCCTGCTTGATAGGGCAGTGTCACTGTCCCTTGGCTCTGCCATTCATGAGCGGCCTGTAAACCTTAAACCTTTAAATGAGTGTGTGGCTGCGATAAATAGTAGAATTTTGTTTTAAATTAAGGGCCCATATCAATAGCATGGTTCACTGTATTTTCTGCGCCTTAATCTTTGAACAACAAACCATTCGGCCCACTCTATCAAGGGGATTTAGTTATATGAAATTATAATTTTACACTTTAATAACTACGTAGTATATGATATATCATAACTGGTGAATGAGGCAGTAGTAGAAAGATAACCTTGGAGTTGTCTGACCCTAAAGAAATTGGAAATATAACCTTCAAGCCATTCACTGGGGACGGAAAATTCCCCAAAACAGCTGTTAGAGACGCAGGTTTTTCATACACTGAATGTGGATGTTTTGAAATTTCTGTACAGAAAAGCCAGTTTTATGTGATTGCCAATTCTTGGAAGTAGAAAAATCTAAAAAAGAAAGAAAAAAAATGTAACCTTTTTGTTTGTGTCCATCTATTTGGTAAGGAAATCTCGCATAACAAAAAAGAATACCTAAGGAATAGGTAACGAGGGCTAAATCCCAAACACAGAAAATAAGGGTACCTCTTGAAATCAAGTTCTGGTTCTTTTTTTTTTATTAAACAGAATTATTCAACCTGGTGTGCCTCATTTCTTCTCCCTCATACTAGTTTTATGTTCTTGTTTTTCCTTCAATTGAAATAATGCTGGTCATCTTTGACTCCTGATGTTCCTTCAATCATCCAGTAATTGTCATTTTAGATCTTAATTGATAATTTCATCATGATTTTACTTTGAGTGTTATTAGCAAAATATATATTATATTTGACAGCTAATAAAATCTAACACTCAATGCCCACATCATTAGAAAAGAAAAAGAAGATGTAAAGAAAGAAAAAGAAGAAAAAAACATAAAATCTAAGAAGAGTAGATTAATGTAATACCACCTCGAACAGAAATAACATTGTTGTTCATCATAATTACTCTAAACCACTCTTTACAATCTGATATTTAATTTCTTCTGAAGAGGCATTCCTTAATAAGTCTTTTGATATTATTATTATTATTATTATTATTATTATTATTATTATTATTATTATTATTATTATTATTATTATTATTATTATTATTATCATAGTTAAGTGACAAAAATAGTTCCTAAATTACTATTGATAAAAAAAGAAAATATTTATTTTCCTACCCAATTTCAGATGACATTAATCGTTTGAATTATCATTTTTTCACCGAATGATTACCTATGTAAACCATAGCGTGTAGACGATGTCTGATGGTCAACGAAGACGATGATGAATGAGCTTTAATGAGGTTTCATTCGGTAGTTAATTTATCATTTTAGTGGTACAATTTAGGTAATTGATAATAAAAGGATATTGATAGGCTTAGATGCTTCTAGAGATATGAGATCTGATATCAGGAAGGATTAATGCAGATTTAATTCTCCCTTCACATATCAGAAATTATTATGAATACATTCACTCTTCTCGATGTAGGATATATCAAAATTAGTTTTCATGCAAAAAACCATATCTGTTGGATAACCAACAGCCTTTAATAATATATATATTACATTTACGAATATATATACACATAATATTATATATATGTATATATATGAATATATATATGTGTATATGTACACACACACACACACACACACACACACATATATATATATATATATATATATATATATATATATATATATATATATATATATATATATATATATATATATGTGTGTGTGTGTGTGTGTGTGTGTGTGTGTATATACTAAGTTATAATGGTGAGTCAAAGTTATTGATAAAAAAGAATATACTTATGAAAATATCGTTACAATTATATTCTATATAAAGCTCAATGTTTATATGGCGTGTCCATGTGTAGAAAATGGAAGAAGAACCATTAATCAGTATTAACTGGCGACAATCAGTAGGAAAAAGGGTAGATGAGAAAACCTTACCTAAATGATACCAAGACCAGCAGGGGATCCAGGCAGAAAGGGCACAAGGTAGTGTATTGCTGTATTGGTGACGTAAAACGCAAATAATGGTGGTGATGGTGATGATGATGAAGATGCGGATGATGATGATGGTGAAATTGATTATATCACATAGAGTGTTGGGAATTCAAAGATATTGAGTAGAGATGAAAGATAAGAAAGAAACCTTTTGCTTCTAACCAGACATATTTTCCTCCTCGACTTTACAGTCAAGCTTGAACTACTATACAATTATGAGTTTTTCTAAGGATACAATACTTAGAAAAAGAAACAATGTCATTTCAGACCAAAAAATATTATCTATCAAGATCAAGACTCAAGAGAAACACAAACTGAAGAGTGAGATATCAAATTAAATCTTTAAAAATATATATAAACTATGATAAACTATCATGATATGGGTGAACATTTCTTGAATAATAATAAAAGAAAAACAAATGTCATTAACTCTCATTTTAAAAAGGGGACACAATCATGACATTTTACACTATAAAAAGTGGCAGAAATTATGACATTTTGCATTATAAAAAGGTAGCAAAATTATGATATTCTTTAGATTTATCTTGATATTCATCTTCAGGAACAAGTGGTTTTTTTTATGCCATATCCAGATCTTTCCTTTTGTTGAATCAAAACAGTAATTCCAAGTTTATGTTATTTCTACTAACATTATTCTAGTATAGAAAACACATTTAGGAAAAAGAGAGAGTAAATATTTGATTCATTTGCATATTTCCTTTATGCATATAGAATCGCTCGGCAAATAAAGGAAATTTGTAGTCTGCAAAATTGAAATTCCGAATTCAATTAAACCCTATTTTTGTACATATTGTATAAATAACAGAACGGCCTCTTATATTTGTTGCTATTTCCTTTCCTTGTGTTTCTCTTTCACTTGTGTGCAAATGTAATATTATTTTCTTATTTCATGTAGACTTTTTGTATTCCTTTAGATTTCAGTACCTTTTCACTTTGTTATTGACTTCCCCACTATTCATAAAAAAATCAGTGGCCTTGGCAGTATTAAAAATGTATTTTTTATAGTTTACTTAGAATACTTTCTTTTGTATATTGCACTTACTTATCATAAGTGATATATAGAAAATTTTAAATAAATTTAAATTCAGTTTTAATTAGAAATTCCCCTTCTTGCCCACTCGTCTTTCTATATTGGAGAAATCCCCCGTAAAAGTGGAACAAAAAGTTAAAGCTTTTATATACTGCAGAATATCCTTCATTGATTACTTCTCCGCTACGATATAGATATTTTATGTAAAACATTTTTTGTACTGATGTTAGGCGAATCAAGATAAAATATAAGAAAATCCACTTGGCATACATAGGTCGACAACTTATAAAACCGTAATGGAGTCGTCTTTGAGTTTGTAGATCACTTTGTTTCCATCTCGCTAGGTAAATAATGAAACAATACTGTGTTGATTTTCATCATATATTGGATCTTTTGGAGTGATTCAAATTAGATGGTATTAATTGAGTTAGCAAGTGGGTCCGGAAGTCGGGTATAATTCATGGCTATGTAATTTATCCCCAGGTAACTGCTGAAGTGCAATTAGGACTTCGATTCCCACGTCTCCTATGGTTACTACTTGCATGATTTCAAAATACCTTTCCTTTCATTTAAAGAGTTTAGGTAGGAACTTATTTCCATTGATCACGATAACATGTAGATTTTCATCGTGTAATGACTCATTTGTGATAAGTTGAAGTAAATGCTATCATTCGGTTCACTGGCTGGTCACAAATATTCGATAGGATTCGCTAGTTACCCTCTACGTTTCTACTTCTATTATGGTCTCTGACGGCAGGATTGGCAGATGACTTGACTTTCATTTAAAGAATCGAGGGTTCGAGCAAAATATAAGGTATGTTTATATATATGTGTGTTTACGTGTGTCTATACATACATATATACACACACACACACACACACACACACACATATATATATATATATATATATATATATATATATATATATATATATATATATATATATATATATATATATATATATATGTATATATATACATACATGTATCTATATATATATATATATATATATATATATATATATATATATATATATATATATATATATATATATATATATATATATAAAATCATCATCATAATCTCCTCCTACGCCTATTGACGCAAAGGGCCTCGGTTAGATTTCGCTAGTCGTCTCTATCTGAGCTTTTAATTCAATACCTCTCCATTCATTATCTCTTCCTTCGCGCTTCATATTCCTCAGCCATGTAGGCCTGGGTCTTCAAACTCTTCTAAGGCCTTGCGTAGCCCAGGTGAACGTTTGGTGAACTAATCTCTCTTGGGGAGGGCAAGGAGCATGCACAAACCATGTCCATCTACCCCTCATCATGATCTTATCTACATGTGGCACTCTATTAATCTCTCTTATAGTTTCATTTCTAATCCTGTCCTGCCATTTAACTCCCAATATCCTTCTGAGGGCTTTGTTCTTAAACCTAATAAATCTATTGGAGATTGTTTCATTGTCATACTATGACTCATGTCCATAGAGTAGCACCGATCTCACTAAACTGATATAGTCTGATTCTTATATGTAATTTCAGACGATTTGATTTCCAAATTTTACTTAACCTAGCCATTGTCTGGTTTGCTTTATTCAATCTTTCACTAAACTCTAATTCTAAAGATCCTGTATTGGAGATCATAGGTCCTTGACACTTAAATGATTCTACCTCCTTAATCCTTTATCGTTTCAATGATATTTCATCTTCCATTGCATACTCCGTTTTCATCATCTGTCTTTCCTTTCTTCTATCTATCTTCTATATATATGTATATATATATATATATATATATATATATATATATATATATATATATATATATATATATATGCACACACACACACACACACACACACATATATATATATATATATATATATATATATATATATATATATATATATATATATATATATATATATATATATTATTTGAACTAGATCGGACCGAGACCATAATCGATAAAATGAAAAGTATATTTTAGCATTCCTAAGGATAATCATCTCTCCTTATAATTATGAAAAGTTTTTTAGTAAAACACTAATTTTAAAAAGTAGTGAAATTGAAGACATAATAACATTAAAGAATAAGCATTTCATTTCTTAAAAAAATTCCATATGAAAGGAAAAGCATATATTTTAAGAATATATTTAGGTGGTATCAATTTTATTTTACAAACAACAGTTGAGGAAACAGGACCATTATTCAGGCAGTATCCAATTCCATTTCAGTCAATGTCAGGCTCAGGTCTCTCAGCAACAGTTGGCCTTTGAAGCAACACAGGTTCTCTCTCGTCTGTGTCTGACATGACGGGAGGAATTAAGGGCACTGACTCAAGTCACAACGCCATGGGGCAAGATATTCTAAATTAACATTTCGAACTCTCTCTCTCTCTCTCCCTCTCTCTCTCTCTCTCTCTCTCTCTCTCTCTCTCTCTCTCTCTCTCTCTCCTTTCGACAGCTTAGCAAACCCTCGAAAATCTTTTTGTGGTTCTTTGGCCTCTTTTTAGCTTCCCCAATCCTTGCATTGGAAGTTCTTTGACCTCTTTTTAGCTCCCACACCCCTTGCATTAGAAGTTCTTTGACCTCTTATTAACTCCCACGCCTCTTGCATTAGAAGTTCTTTGACCTCTTATTAACTCCCACGCCCCTTGCATTAGAAGTTCTTTGACCTCTTTTTAGCTCCCACACCCCTTGCATTAGAAGTTCTTTGACCTCTTATTAACTCCCACGCCTCTTGCATTAGAAGTTCTTTGACCTCTTATTAACTCCCACGCCCCTTGCATTAGAAGTTCTTTGACCTCTTTTTAGCTCCCACACCCCTTGCATTAGAAGTTCTTTGACCTCTTTTTAGCTCCCCCATCCCGTGCATTAGAAGTTCTTTGACCTCTTTTTAGCTCCCCCACCCCTTGCATTAGAAGTTCTTTGACCTCTTTTTAGCTCCCGCACCCCTTGCAATAGAAGTTCTTTGACCTCTTTTTAGCTCCCCCATCCCGTGCATTAGAAGTTCTTTGACCTCTTTTTAGCTCCCCCACCCCTTGCATTAGAAGTTCTTTGACCTCTTTTTAGCTCCCGCACCACTTGCAATAGAAGTTCTTTGACCTCTTTTAAGCTCCCACACCCCTTGCATTAGAAGTTCTTTGACCTCTTTATAGCTCCCCCACCCCTTGCATTAGAAGTTCTTTGACCTCTTTTTAGCTCCTGCATCTCTAGCATTAGAAGTTCTTTGACCTCTTTTTAGCTCCCACACCCCTTGCATTAGAAGTTCTTTGACCTCTTTTTAGCTCCCACACCCCTTGCATTAGAAGTTCTTTGACCTCTTTTTAGCTCCCCCATCCCGTGCATTAGAAGTTCTTTGACCTCTTTTTAGCTCCCCCACCCCTTGCATTAGAAGTTCTTTGACCTCTTTTTAGCTCCCGCACCCCTTGCAATAGAAGTTCTTTGACCTCTTTTAAGCTCCCACACCCCTTGCATTAGAAGTTCTTTGACCTCTTTATAGCTCCCCCACCCCTTGCATTAGAAGTTCTTTGACCTCTTTTTAGCTCCTGCATCTCTAGCATTAGAAGTTCTTTGACCTGTTTTCAGCTCACCTGCCCCTTACATTAGAAGTTCTTTGATCTCATTTTAGCTCCCCCACCCCTTGCATTAGAAGTTCTTTGACCTCTTTTTAGCTCCCACACCCCTTGCATTAAAAGTTCTTTGACCTCTTTTTAGCTCCCACACCCCTTGCATTAGAACTTCTTTGACCTCTTTTTAGCTCCCACACCCCTTGCATTAGAAGTTCTTTGACCTCTTTAGCTTCCACACCCCTAGCATTAGAAGTTCTTTGACCTCTTTTTAGCTCCCCCACCCCTTGCATTAGAAGTTCTTTGACCTCTTTTTAGCTCCCACACCCCTTGCATTAGAAGTTCTTTGACCTCTTTTTAGCTCCCACACCCCTTGCATTAGAAATTCTTTGACCTCTTTTTAGCTCCCACACCCCTAGCATTAGAAGTTCTTTGACCTCTTTTTAGCTCCCACACCGCTTGCAATAGAAGTTCTTTGACCTCTTTTTAGCTCCCCTGCCCCTTACATTAGAAGTTTTTTTATCTCTTTTTAGCTCCCCCACCCCTTGCATTAGAAGTTCTTTGACCTGTTTTTAGCTCCCCTGCCCCTTACATTAGAATTTTTTTTTATCTCTTTTTAGCTCCCCCACCCCTTGCATTAGAAGTTCTTTGACCTCTTTTTAGCTCCCACACCCCTTGCATTAGAAGTTCTTTGACCTCTTTTTAGCTCCCACACCACTTGCATTAGAAGTTCTTTGACCTCTTTTTAGCTCCCACACCACTAGCATTAGAAGTTCTTTGATCTCTTTTTAGCTCCCACACCCCTTGCATTAGAAGTTCTTTGACCTGTTTTTAGCTCCCCTGCCCCTTACATTAGAAGTTTTTTTTATCTCTTTTTAGCTCCCCCACCCCTTGCATTAGAAGTTCTTTGACCTCTTTTTAGCTCCCACACCCCTTGCATTAGAAGTTCTTTGACCTCTTTTTAGCTCCCACACCCCTTGCATTAGAAGTTCTTTGACCTCTTTTTAGCTCCCACACCCCTTGCATTAGAAGTTCTTTGACCTCTTTTTAGCTTCCCCACCCCTTGCATTAGAAATTCTTTGACCTCTTTTTAGCTGCAACACCCCTTGCATTAGAAGTGCTTTGACCTCTTTTTAGCTCCCACACCCCTTGCATTTGAAGTTCTTTGACCTCTTTTTAGCTCCCACACCCCTTGCATTAGAAGTTCTTTGACCTCTTTTTAGCTCCCCCACCCCTTGCATTAGAAGTTCTTTGACCTCTTTTTAGCTCCCGCACCTCTAGCATTAGAAGTTCTTTGAACTTTTTTTTTAGCTGCCACACCCCTTGCATTAGAAGTTCTTTGACCTCTTTTTAGCTCCCACACCCCTTGCATTAGAAGTTCTTTGACCTCTTTTTAGCTCCCACACCCCTTGCAGTGGAAGTTCTTTGACCTCTTTTTAGCTCCCACACCCCTTACATTAGAAGTTCTTTGACTTCTTTTTAGCTCCCAGGCCCCTAGCATTAGAAGTTCTTTGACCTCTTTTTAGCTCCCCCACCACTAGCATTAGAAGTTCTTTTACCTCTTTTTAGCTCCCACACCCCTAGCATTAGAAGTTCTTTGACCTCTTTTAAGCTCCCACACCCCTTGCAATAGAAGTTCTTTGACCTCTTTTTAGCTCCCCCACCCCTTGCATTAGAAGTTCTTTGACCTCTTTTTAGCTCCCACACCCCTAGCATTAGAAGTTCTTTGACCTCTTTTTAGCTCCCACACCTCTTGCATTAGAAGTTCTATGACCTCTTTTTAGCTCCCACACCCCTTGCATTAGAAGTGCTTTGACCTCTTTTTAGCTCCCACACCCCTTGCATTTGAAGTTCTTTGACCTCTTTTTAGCTCCCACACCCCTTGCATTAGAAGTTCTTTGACCTCTTTTTAGCTCCCCCACCCCTTGCATTAGAAGTTCTTTGACCTCTCTTTAGCTCCCCCACCTCTAGCATTAGAAGTTCTTTGAACTTTTTTTTTAGCTGCCACACCCCTTGCATTAGAAGTTCTTTGACCTCTTTTTAGCTCCCACACCCCTTGCATTAGAAGTTCTTTGACCTCTTTTTAGCTCCCACACCCCTTGCAGTGGAAGTTCTTTGACCTCTTTTTAGCTCCCACACCCCTTACATTAGAAGTTCTTTGACTTCTTTTTAGCTCCCAGGCCCCTAGCATTAGAAGTTCTTTGACCTCTTTTTAGCTCCCCCACCACTAGTATTAGAAGTTCTTTTACCTCTTTTTAGCTCCCACACCCCTAGCATTAGAAGTTCTTTGACCTCTTTTAAGCTCCCACACCCCTTGCATTAGAAGTTCTTTGACCTCTTTTTAGCTCCCCCACCCCTTGCATTAGAAGTTCTTTGACCTGTTTTTAGCTCCCACACCCCTAGCATTAGAAGTTCTTTGACCTCTTTTTAGCTCCCACACCTCTTGCATTTTAAGTTCTATGACCTCTTTTTAGCTCCCACACCCCTTACATTAGAAGTTCTTTGACCTCTTTTTAGCTCCCCGCCCCTTGCATTAGAAGTTCTTTGACTTCTTTTTAGCTCCCACACCCCCAGCATTAGAAGTTCTTTGACCTCTTTTTAGCTCCCCCACCCCTTGCATTAGAAGTTCTTAGACCTCTTTTTAGCTCCCCCACCCCTTGCATTAGAAGTTTTGTGACCTCTTTTTAGCTCCCACACCCCTTGCATTAGAAGTTCTTTGACCTCTTTTTAGCTCCCACACTCCTTGCATTAGAAGTTCTTTGACCTCTTTTTATCTCCCCCACCCCTTGCTTTAGAAGTTCTTTGACCTCTTTTTAGCTCCCCCACCCCTTGCATTAGAAGTTCTTTGACCTCTTTTTAGCTCCCTTAACCTTTGCATTAGAAGTTCTTTGACCTCTTTTCAGCTCCCACACCCCTTGCATTAGAAGTTCTTTGACCTCTTTTTAGCTACCACACCCCTTGCATTAGAAGATCTTTGACCTCTTTTTAGCTCCCACACCCATTGCATTAGAAGTTCTTTGACCTCTTTTTAGCTACCACACCCCTTGCATTAGAAGATCTTTGACCTCTTTTTAGCTCCCACACCCATTGCATTAGAAGTTCTTTGACCTCTTTTTAGCTCCCACACCTATAGCATTAGAGGTTCTTTGACTTCTTTTTAGCTCCCACACCTCTAGCATAAGAAGTTCTTTGACCTCTTTTTAGCTCCCACACCTCTAGCATTAGAAGTCCTTTGACTTCTTTTTAGCTCCCACACCTCTAGCATTAGAAGTTTTTTTGACCTCTTTTTAGCTCCCACACTTCTAGCATTAGAAGTTCTTTGACCTCTTTTTAGCTCTCACACCTCTAGCATTAAAAGTTTTTTGACCTCTTTTTAGCTCCTACACCCTAGCATTAGAAGTTCTTTGACTTCTTTCTAGCTCCTACACCTCTAGCATTAGAAGTTCTTTGACCTCTTTTCAGCTCCCACATCTCTAGCATTAGAAGTTCTTTGACCTCTTTTTAGCTCTGACACCTCTAGCATTAGAAGTTCTTTGACTTCTTTTTAGCTTCCACACTTCTAGCATTAGAAGTTCTTTGACCTCTTTTTAGCTCCCACACCTCTAGCATTAGAAGTTCTTTGACCTCTTTTTAGCTCCCACACCTCTAGCATTAGAAGTCCTTTGACTTCTTTTTAGCTCCCACACTTCTAGCATTAGAAGTTCTTTGACTTCTTTTTAGCTCTCACACCTCTAGCATTAGAAGTTCTTTGACCTTTTTTTTTAGCGCCCACACCTCTAGCATTAGAAGTTCTTTGACCTCTTTTTAGCTCTGACACCTCTAGCATTAGAAGTTCTTTGACTTCCTTTTAGCTCCTACACCTCTAGCATTAGAAGTTCTTTGACCTCTTTTTAGCTCCCACACCTCTAGCATTAGAAGTTCTTTGACCTCTTTTTAGCTCCCACACCTCTAGCATTAGAAGTTCTTTGACCTCTTTTTAGCTCCCACACCCCTTGCATTAGAAGTTCTTTGACCTCTTTTTAGCTCCCCCATCCCGTGCATTAGAAGTTCTTTGACCTCTTTTTAGCTCCCCCACCCCTTGCATTAGAAGTTCTTTGACCTCTTTTTAGCTCCCGCACCCATTGCAATAGAAGTTCTTTGACCTCTTTTAAGCTCCCACACCCCTTGCATTAGAAGTTCTTTGACCTCTTTATAGCTCCCCCACCCCTTGCATTAGAAGTTCTTTGACCTCTTTTTAGCTCCTGCATCTCTAGCATTAGAAGTTCTTTGACCTGTTTTCAGCTCACCTGCCCCTTACATTAGAAGTTCTTTGATCTCATTTTAGCTCCCCCACCCCTTGCATTAGAAGTTCTTTGACCTCTTTTTAGCTCCCACACCCCTTGCATTAGAAGTTCTTTGACCTCTTTTTAGCTCCCACACCCCTTGCATTAGAACTTCTTTGACCTCTTTTTAGCTCCCACACCCCTTGCATTAGAAGTTCTTTGACCTCTTTAGCTCCCACACCCCTAGCATTAGAAGTTCTTTGACCTCTTTTTAGCTCCCCCACCCCTTGCATTGGAAGTTCTTTGACCTCTTTTTAGCTCCCACACCCCTTGCATTAGAAGTTCTTTGACCTCTTTTTAGCTCCCACACCCCTTGCATTAGAAATTCTTTGACCTCTTTTTAGCTCCCACACCCCTAGCATTAGAAGTTCTTTGACCTCTTTTTAGCTCCCACACCGCTTGCAATAGAAGTTCTTTGACCTCTTTTTAGCTCCCCTGCCCCTTACATTAGAAGTTTTTTTATCTCTTTTTAGCTCCCCCACCCCTTGCATTAGAAGTTCTTTGACCTGTTTTTAGCTCCCCTGCCCCTTACATTAGAAGTTTTTTTTATCTCTTTTTAGCTCCCCCACCCCTTGCATTAGAAGTTCTTTGACCTCTTTTTAGCTCCCACACCCCTTGCATTAGAAGTTCTTTGACCTGTTTTTAGCTCCCACACCCCTTGCATTAGAAGTTCTTTGACCTCTTTTGAGCTCCCACACCCCTTGCATTAGAAGTTCTTTGACCTCTTTTTAGCCCCCACACCCCTTGCGTTATAAGTTCTTTGACCTCTTTTTAGCTCCCACACCGCTTGCATTAGAAGTTCTTCGACCTGTTTTTAGCTCCCCTGCCCCTTACATTAGAAGTTTTTTTTATCTCTTTTTAGCTCCCCCACCCCTTGCATTAGAAGTTCTTTGACCTCTTTTTAGCTCCCACACCCCTTGCATTAGAAGTTCTTTGACCTCTTTTTAGCTCCCACACCTCTTGCATTAGAAGTTCTTTGACCTCTTTTTAGCTCCCACACCCCTTGCATTAGAAGTTTTTTGACCTCTTTTTAGCTTCCCCACCCCTTGCATTAGAAATTCTTTGACCTCTTTTTAGCTGCCACACCCCTTGCATTAGAAGTTCTTTGACCTCTTTTTAGCTCCCACACCCCTTGCATTTGAAGTTCTTTGACCTCTTTTTAGCTCCCACACCCCTTGCATTAGAAGTTCTTTGACCTCTTTTTAGCTCCCCCACCCCTTGCATTAGAAGTTCTTTGACCTCTCTTTAGCTCCCCCACCTCTAGCATTAGAAGTTCTTTGAACTTTTTTTTTAGCTGCCACACCCCTTGCATTAGAAGTTCTTTGACCTCTTTTTAGCTCCCACACCCCTTGCATTAGAAGTTCTTTGACCTCTTTTTAGCTCCCACACCCCTTGCAGTGGAAGTTCTTTGACCTCTTTTTAGCTCCCACACCCCTTACATTAGAAGTTCTTTGACTTCTTTTTAGCTCCCAGGCCCCTAGCATTAGAAGTTCTTTGACCTCTTTTTAGCTCCCCCACCACTAGCATTAGAAGTTCTTTTACCTCTTTTTAGCTCCCACACCCCTAGCATTAGAAGTTCTTTGACCTCTTTTAAGCTCCCACACCCCTTGCATTAGAAGTTCTTTGACCTCTTTTTAGCTCCCCCACCCCTTGCATTAGAAGTTCTTTGACCTCTTTTTAGCTCCCACACCCCTAGCATTAGAAGTTCTTTGACCTCTTTTTAGCTCCCACACCTCTTGCATTAGAAGTTCTATGACCTCTTTTTAGCTCCCACACCCCTTACATTAGAAGTTCTTTGACCTCTTTTTAGCTCCCCGCCCCTTGCATTAGAAGTTCTTTGACTTCTTTTTAGCTCCCACACCCCCAGCATTAGAAGTTCTTTGACCTCTTTTTAGCTCCCCCACCCCTTGCATTAGAAGTTCTTAGACCTCTTTTTAGCTCCCCCATCCCTTGCATTAGAAGTTTTGTGACCTCTTTTTAGCTCCCACACCCCTTGCATTAGAAGTTCTTTGACCTCTTTTTAGCTCCCACACTCCTTGCATTAGAAGTTCTTTGACCTCTTTTCATCTCCCCCACCCCTTGCTTTAGAAGTTCTTTGACCTCTTTTTAGCTCCCCCACCCTTTGCATTAGAAGTTCTTTAACCTCTTTTTAGCTCCCTTAACCTTTGCATTAGAAGTTCTTTGACCTCTTTTCAGCTCCCACACCCCTTGCATTAGAAGTTCTTTGACCTCTTTTTAGCTACCACACCCCTTGCATTAGAAGATCTTTGACCTCTTTTTAGCTCCCACACCCATTGCATTAGAAGTTCTTTGACCTCTTTTTAGCTCCCACACCTATAGCATTAGAGGTTCTTTGACTTCTTTTTAGCTCCCACACCTCTAGCATAAGAAGTTCTTTGACCTCTTTTTAGCTCCCACACCTCTAGCATTAGAAGTCCTTTGACTTCTTTTTAGCTCCCACACCTCTAGCATTAGAAGTTTTTTTGACCTCTTTTTAGCTCCCACACTTCTAGCATTAGAAGTTCTTTGACCTCTTTTTAGCTCTCACACCTCTAGCATTAGAAGTTTTTTGACCTCTTTTTAGCTCCTACACCCTAGCATTAGAAGTTCTTTGACTTCTTTCTAGCTCCTACACCTCTAGCATTAGAAGTTCTTTGACCTCTTTTCAGCTCCCACATCTCTAGCATTAGAAGTTCTTTGACCTCTTTTTAGCTCTGACACCTCTAGCATTAGAAGTTCTTTGACTTCTTTTTAGCTTCCACACTTCTAGCATTAGAAGTTCTTTGACCTCTTTTTAGCTCCCACACCTCTAGCATTAGAAGTTCTTTGACCTCTTTTTAGCTCCCACACCTCTAGCATTAGAAGTCCTTTGACTTCTTTTTAGCTCCCACACTTCTAGCATTAGAAGTTCTTTGACCTCTTTTTAGCTCTCACACCTCTAGCATTAGAAGTTCTTTGACCTTTTTTTTTTAGCGCCCACACCTCTAGCATTAGAAGTTCTTTGACTTCTTTTTAGCACTCACACCTCTAGCATTAGAAGTTTTTTGACCTCTTTTTAGCTCTGACACCTCTAGCATTAGAAGTTCTTTGACTTCCTTTTAGCTCCTACACCTCTAGCATTAGAAGTTCTTTGACCTCTTTTTAGCTCCCACACCTCTAGCATTAGAAGTTCTTTGACCTCTTTTTAGCTCCCACACCTCTAGCATTAGAAGTTCTTTGACTTCTTTTTAGCTCCCACACCTCTAGCATTAGAAGTTCTTTGACCTCTTTTCAGCTCCCTTACCTCAAGCATTAGACGTTCTTTGGCCTCTCTTTATAGCTCCCACGCCTTTAACATTAGAAGTTCTTTGACCTCTCTCTTTAGCTCCCACACTTCTAGCATTAGATGTTCTTTGATATATATTTCTTTGTTCCATACGTTTAGCATTAGAGGGTCTTCGATCTATATTTTGAGGTGCCTTACTTCTATCATTAGATGCTCTCTATTTTTAGGTGTCTTACTTGGAGGCTCCTCTTCGCTGTTCTCTCCTGTCTTCTAGTTTGCAAGATCTTTCATTTGATTATCTGTTTCTTCCGAGATTTCATTGTCTTTTCCTTAGTAGATCAGTGTCCTTCGAGATTTCAAAAGAGATTTCAGTGCAGCGAGTCCTCACTTCATCAAATTCCTCAGGGAAATCGAAGGCATTCATTCTTTACCTATCTGGACAATGAGTAAAGAGATGAATACTATCGATTTCTCTTCATACACTATCATGCCAAAGTAAATGACGACCAACATGGTGTATTTACCAATGTCGTCTGGATATGTCCTTACTTCAATGGCGAATTTTGGGACAATCCTGTTGAAGAACTACACGTCACTCACCGTTCAGTTGAACTATTCTGCCTCCATCCTCATTCCCTGCAATCCGTTTTTGCACCGATAGAAAGCCTCGTACTTTTTCCAAGAGTCTCCTTTAATAAGACATCGTCACAAAAGCCCAGCAATGGATCCTTCAAGGCGCATACATTATGATCTTCAAAGCCCAGCTGCCAACGGAAGATCCCGTTTTTTTCTATAAAACGAACGATCGGCAACTTCGGCAGCTACCAAAACCCTCTGTAGTTGATGGTGTTCCAAAGACGTAGCACATAATTCTTACCGGCAGCTTCCTATTCCGCCAGAACGCGATCTCTGTGAGTTAAGTGAAATCCTTCTCCCAGTCATGAACTCATTTCCTCTTACTCCTATTGACGCGCAGTTCCTTGGTTAGATTTCGCCTTCTACCTACAGATCATGTGAGGTGTAGCAGGCTACGTTTGAAAAAAATGAAGATCAGGTCTTTTGAAGTCATTTGAAGTTCGGGGAGGAGTCGTTCAGGAGTGCTTCTGGAAATTTCAGTTCTGGAGTCATTCAGAAATCCATGTTAAGTATACGGCTAAGTTCTTTGAAGACTTTTGGCAATTCAGGAAACTTTTCTTCTGAAACCTTTCTGAGATTCCGTTCTGGATGCATTCAGAATTCCATGCTAAGTCTATGGCTATTTTTTCTGAAGTCATTTGGAAAACCGGGAAAGTTTTCTTCCTATACCGTTCTGGAGGCATTCAGAATTCCATGCTAAGTCTATGACTATTTCTTCTGAAGCCATTTGGAAATCCGAGAAGATTTTCTTCCAATTCTTTTAGGAATCGCGAAAAATTCTATTCTTGTTTTATAACAACAACAACAACCACAATATTAATAATAATAATAATAATAATAATAATAATAATAATAATAATAATAATAATAATAATAATAATAATAATAATAAACTACGTGATTTGATTTATGGATTTGAGTTGAAAAGTTTTGAAGACGCAAAACGCTCAACTTTGTAGTTTGAAGGAAACTTTAAGACACCCGGACGAAGGGTGAAGGGTAATTGAGGTTTAAAGCAAACCGAATTGAAATAGTTGATTTCAGCTAAATTATTTCAGGTTTAGGAATAAGAACAATCTATTTCTGGTACGAATCGATATATATATATATATATATATATATATATATATATATATATATATATATATATATATATATATATATATATATATATAGTTTATATATGTGTATATGCATGCATGTATATAAGCTTTTGTAGTATATGAATATTCTGTGTATATATGTATATTTATACGATGTATATATATACATATGTATACACAGACATGTATATATATACATACATATATATATATATATATATATATATATATATATATATATATATATATATATATATATATATATATATATACATACATATACATATACATATATAATATATATATTTATATATATATATATATATATATATATATATATATATACACATACATATACATATATATATATATATATATATAATATATATATATATATATATATATATATATATATATATAAAATATATATATAAACTATATTTATATATAATATGAATACAGTCTATTTGCATGTACTTTACACACACATACATATATATATATATATATATATATATATATATATATATATATATATATATATATATATATATATATATATATATATATATATCTATATATATATATATATATATATATATATATATATATATATATATATATATATACTGTATATATATATATATATATATATATATATATATATATATATATATATATATATATATATACATACATACATACATACATACATACTGTTTGTACATACATACTGTTTGTACATACATACATCCCTAAATACAGCAGCCTTCGTATTCTTCCAACTGTTTATACATGCAAAAGCAAATGTAAAAGGCATATCA
>NC_090739.1:110166027-110191027 GCF_036898095.1 Palaemon carinicauda | reverse complement strand
ATATATATATATATATATATATATATATATATTTTTTATGTGTGTATTGTGTGCGCGCATGTGTGTGTGTTGTGTGCGTGTGTGTGTGTGTGTATGTGTGTTTGTGTTTGTGTATTTGAATTTGCATGCATGTTCATGCTTGGTCTCAACTACTTTGAGGGTTAAGAAGTAAGCAATATACTTTCCCTCAGACGCACCTGGAAGATTTAACCTTTGCAGGTCCGTTACACTTGAAATCATCTCTCCCATTTTAATCGGATCAAAACAGACTTGCGAAGGAGAGTCAGCTCGAAAACTGAAACAGGAAAGTGCTAAACAGATCACTATTTCAAATATCATGGCTTCTCATGGCTAAGTGTCATACGGTTGAGGATAATATCTGTATTCTTTCCTTCAAAATGCCATAGCATTGATGTTTGATGTTTTAAACTACTGACCCGTGAAACGCAAAATTAAATCTATATAACTCATCTGCAAAAGACTCAGAAGGAAATAATCAAGAGATGTGCGTTTAATACTCCTAAATTTCCCTTTTGTTCACTATTTTGAAAATTTTTATTTTGTTCATTTCTTGAGAGAGGGGAGTTTAATAATCTAAACTTAAAATGTAATGTTTTTTGTTTTTTTTTATGTCGAATAAATTCGGTATACAAACCTAACTTAAGATAACTAAAATTCCATAAAACGTATAAGCATTTGCGTAGCCCTGTCTTTCTATATAAAAATGTCGAGATGTTTCCTGGCAGGAAAATCCCCTCACCTCCCGAAAGAAAAATAAGCTTAATTATACCAATATAAATGATGACCCATATTGCTGTCTTGCTCGACTGCCATTATGATAAATTTATGCAAAAGGGTCACGCAAGTGGTCGTATTCAATTAAGGAGATCCCATTAAATCATAATGGATGGTCTAGCGGTACTCCGAGACATCCCACCAGACATTAAGTTTACAATTAGTGGAGAAAAACTCGGTCATTCTGGGAACTTTGCATTGTCAATATTTCCTTTGCATAGAAAAGATCTCTTGCTTCCTTTTTCGATCTCACTTTTGCCTGTTAGTGGTCTTCACTTATATCATATGCCAGGTACATTTTCCTATATATTTTTGTGCTTGGACAATTGTACTTATATTCTTATATTTAGCTGCATATACGCAGAGATTTTATACGCTGGGTTGGATTCATATATGTATGAAAAATACATGTTGTGTAGATATGTATGTTTATTCCAGCAGGCACATCTTTAAATGTGAGGATTTTTTTCACCAACAGTCTTTTCCAATGAGAACTACTAAAATGAGAGGAGCAAAATTTTTTATTTTGGTAGGTGCATTCTACTATTAGTCTTCAGAATAGTTATTATTATTATTATTATTATTATTACTATTATTATTATTATTATTATTATTATTATTATTATTATTATTATTATTATTATTACTATTATTATTATTATTATTATTATTATTATTATTATTATTATTATTATTATTATTATTACGTTTCATTGTAGAATTGGGATCTTCATATTGCATATGGAATGCATATTCAGTTAAAGTCAATATCTTAGCGCTTTCTTTCTCTGTCTGTCTGCCTGTCTGTTTTTCACACTGAAATCCTCTCTCTCTAAAACGTAAATTTTAAGGGAATATAACTCATTTACGAAGAACATTACAAGATTTGAAAAAAAAAAAAAAACATTATTGACGTTAGTCTTCTTTGAAAACGACTCAGGAAAATATAAAACTATAAGATATTCAGTAAAAGTCAATATCTTAGCTTTTCTTTCTATTTCTGTCTGTCACACTGTAATCCTCTCTGAAATGTCAATTTTAGGGGGAAATACCTCATTTACTCATTTACAAACAGCTTTACAAGATTTGAAAAAATTAATACGTAACTTTTCTTTGAAAATTACTCAAAGAAATATAAAACTATAAGTTAATCGCTATTTCAATTTGAGAGACCATGCTTCTATAGAACAGGGTAATTTCTTGAAAGATCATAAATAAATACATAGTAATGAAATACTATTCTAACTGAAAATCGTTCCATAAGCTCTAAATTGAAATATTGGTGGTGAGAAAAGTGGACCCTTTCATTAAAAAAAAAAAAAAAAAAAAAAAAAAAAAAAAAAAAAAAAAAAAAAAAAAACTTGAATAAGAAGGATTTACGAACCATTTCATAGGATTACATAGAAGTCCCATTGAATTACACTCAGAAATAACGATATGTAAATAAGATGATAAATGATTCGGTTTTAGGCCTAAATTATAGAAAAAACAGGAAAGTCATGACCTTAAGCTTTTATTCATTTGATTAATGACTTCAGGATATCCCCCCCCCAAAAAAAAAAGATATACGAATTCTTAAAGAAAGATTACGTAACAAATGAAATGATATGCGTAGTTTACCTACCATTATAAATCCTTTCCCCTATTGCAATTGCCACTGGAAGATGTTCAACTCTATGGCTACGGATTTGTAGGACCCCTTTTGATCACGGATTACAGCCATCAATTTCAACCAGTTGTGAATGGGTGCCAGGTACTACTGTGGTCGAGATAAGGTAGTGGAACTGTACAAAGGACTTGTTGAGAAACCATAACTGATATCTTACAGTGCCTATAAAAACTGTGTATATATATATATATATATATATATATATATATATATATATATATATATATATATATATATATATATATATATATATATATATATATATATGTATGTATATA
This sequence comes from Palaemon carinicauda, assembly GCF_036898095.1. Classification (NCBI taxonomy): domain Eukaryota; kingdom Metazoa; phylum Arthropoda; class Malacostraca; order Decapoda; family Palaemonidae; genus Palaemon; species Palaemon carinicauda. Next base: position 110,188,285 of record NC_090739.1, on the reverse strand, counting down.
TATAAGTAAACTATATTAATGATAATTTTTTTCACATATATACTTGTTTCCCATATATTCATATAAGCCATAAACACCTCTTAATATCGAATTCGCTCTGACTAGGGATCAGAGACCCACAGGGGAATTCACTTTTATAACAATAACTTTTGGTCAGCCAAGGAATCAAGCCCCGACAAAGGAAACTGAGTTTCCAGTGACTTACCTCAGCTTCCTTGGTCTAGGTTCAATACCTTGGCTGACCTGAAGATATTATCATAAAAGTTAATTCTCACTTGGAAATCTGATCCCGAGGCAGAGCGAATTCGATATCAAGATATATATATATATATATATATATATATATATATATATATATATATATATATATATATATATATATATATATATATATATATATATATATATATATATATATAAAAGCTATGAATACATATACTGTATATCACCATCATCATCATCATAATAATTTTCATCAACATCATCAGGCCTCAGACATGTCTTTACATTCCAGTCTCTTTATGGTCTATCTATGTCACTTTATACCATTAATTTTTTTAGCCCATTATTCATCGTCTTGTCTTCCTTTCCCTGCTTCTTTTGCAATCTTCAAGGACCTTTTTTGTTATTCTCAATGCTCACTTATAGTCCTGCCCATGTCCATTTCCCTTTCTTACATGTTACTATAATATCCTCTACTTTAGTTTGCGGTGTCCATACTGGTCTTTTTCTGTCTCTTAGTATTATTCCCCTCATTATTCTCTCTATAGCTCTTTGAGTTGTAACTAGCTTATTTAATAAGGGTCCAAGTTTACGATACATAAGTTAATACTGGTAGGACCATTTGATTAAATACATTTCTTTTTAGAGAATGGGGCATGTTATATTTCATAATCTCCTTTTCTTTACCAAAATCTCTCCATCCCATGCTTATCCCCTTTTTAATTTCGGACGCATGTCCTTTTTAAACACTTACTGTCTGTCATAAGTACCTATATTAATTAACACCCGCTAGAAGTTTGTCTATAACCCTTAGTTGTTGTCTTTCTGCATTTCCATTGAACATTATCTTAGTTTTACCTATATTGATTTTGTAATTCTTCCTATGATTCACTAACAGAACTATGGCATCTGCAAATCTTAGACTGTTAAGCTGTTCTTTATGCCATGATGCGTTCTCGCGTCTTCAGCATTGTTTCTACATTGAAGTAGTTTCTGTACTTACATCGAGGCCTCTGCTCCTTTCTCCGATTAACTTTACGATCCCACTGTTCCATGGTAATTAATGTTTCGATTTCAAAGCTAGTCTCGCTTGTGCAACGGAACTTAGACCATTAGGTTTACTCGCCTCTTCAAAATATTTAGCCTAGACTTACAAACTACGTAGGTTCCCTGCTGCGGTTCACATGAGCGGCATCACTCCTTACAGCAGCTTGTTGTCTCGTGGTTCTAGCATTTACTCTACAACGAAGTATCTTCTATGCTCTAATCCAGGTTTTCCATGCGTTGTCACTTCTAAACGCGCTTTTCGGAATTGTTACTTAACGTTTACAATTAATTTATAATTTACTAACGGCGTCTAACAATTGAAAACATCATCCAAGACAAAGCAAATTCCAGCTGGGTTTTGGGGAAATTTAAAAACTGCATTCATGTTTTTTCCATTTGCTATCTGGCGTCCACTCGTGTGAGAGAAGAAGAGACAGAGAGAGAATTTACGATCATTTTGTAACTGCATTCATGATAACCAGTTCTTTATTAAATATCTATCTATCTATCTATCTATTATAACAGATACTGTTTACTAGCGAAGTTCATACTTTACTAGATTTTGAAGATCCAGGAAAAGAAATTATATCATTAAAAATCCCTTTTGGATATTATACTGATATATTGATAAATGAAAAACTAACTTACTATTCACTTATAATTATATATTCTATAGGAGTTTAGTATACGTTTTATATATGATATGTGATCAATGATTACATGCACTAAAACTTCTGATAACATTAGGGTCTCTCCCTAATTCCTAATTAATTTGTCTTTAACTCTTGCATATCTTCTCAATATTAAAATGATGACGAAAAACGAAACGAAAACATTAAAACAAAAGCGCCACCTTTTAATCTTCTTTTTCCCCTTACGTGTTTCTCTCCACCTAACACAAGAAGCAAAAATAGTTGAACAAAATAAATTCTTTGGCAACATATTCGAAATTCCTGCGTACCTTAAGGAAGTCAGGTTCTACTCATTAATAATCAAAGATTGAACCACTCACTAAGTTACTTAACAACATTCACTCACAGCCTTCTTCGGTCAGATACAATGACAAATTATCAAATCTCATAATACAAGGCAAGGTGTATTCATAAACTACATTTTATACCATGTCATTAGTATTATTCCTATAGTCTTGTGTTCAAAACGTGACCCTGTTTTAGGTCGATTTTTCTATAGTTAAGGGATAATCCTGAGTTTTGTTTATATGTGAGTTAGATTTCATTGAATGTCTGTTATACTTATTACAGTCTAAACTAGAGGGGCACTCAGTAGAGCGCAGACCTCCGCCGGGCAGCTTATTTCTCGAACTTTTCCTCGACCTTGACCTTGACCTTTGACCTTAGCATGAATTAATTGGCGTGGATTTTCATACACTCAAATACGAGCCACGTTTGAAGTGTCTGTGACAACAATGTCCAAACTTATAGCTAATTACGGGAATTGGACATTTTCTTGACTGTGACCCTGACCTTTGACCTTGACCTTCTAAAATCTAATCATTTCCAGCTATTTACATAACAGTTATTCCCTGCTAGTCTCATTACTCTACGATTAAAATTGTGGCCAGGAAGCTGTTCACAAACAAAAAAACACACGCACAAACAAACACAAACAAGGGCGAAGACATAACCTTTTTCCAATTTCGTTGACAGAGAAAGTAATTATACTTCATTTTCAAGACCTCAAGTACTTAATAAAAGGCAATTGAATTAATATCCGAGATTAGATTGAACCGTTATCACTTTTAGAAATTGAGTAACAGAAGTCTAAATGACTAAGGATGAGGATAACATTCAGACAACTTACATAAAAACCACAATTGATTATTTGAACCGCGCATAGTATCACAAGAAACGCTAATCAATTTTCACTATAAGATATGGATAAATTCAAAACAATTAACTATTACAGAATTGGTATTAAAATAGATTTTAGTAATTATAAGAAAAAACTGGTAATAAACTATTTGCTTGTATGATGATTGTTTATATACGTTTCTAATATTTTTCTATAGACAATAGACTAATTTATCAAAATTAAGAGAGAGAGAGAGAGAGAGAGAGAGAGAGAGAGAGAGAGAGAGAGAGAGAGAGAGAGAGAGAGAGAGAGAGCGAGCGAAATTGCCAGTATTACAAGGATGCATAATAATTATTTCTATATATAGTTTTCCTTTGGACTTTGGCAAGTTGTTGAAAGTGGTCGTTGATGTGAGGCTGTGGGAGAAAATTTAGTCTTCCTCTGATGAAGTTCTAATGGAATTTCTTACTTAGGACTCCTCTCATGTCTGCTGCCAATGAGCCAACAATGCTGCCCTGGGAAATCATTTCATGCCTTTGCTAATCTATGTCTTTCCCACTTGGAAAAGAGATAGATAAATGCCAATGATTAAAAGTGACGTCAATTGAGTTACACTCGCGAAAGGTTTATATCAGACTCAACTTAGATTTACGAATTACATTCTAATCACCTTGTAGAAATTTGATCTTCGTTAGTAGCGTGTAGATTCAGCTGAAATATTTCCACGTTATATTATATAATGTTACTGCATGACAAAAGTGAAATCATATATACAGTGAACTTTTCCATTGCCACAATTTCCTTCTCCTTTAGATCATACCTTACTATTATGGATCTAAAAATAGCATTGAAATAAAATCATATCATACATAACTCTACACTCAGGATCCACCTATACTAACTACTCAACATTCACAAACAATCTTTAATATTTATACACACACACACACACACACACACACACACACACATATATATATATATATATATATATATATATATATATATATATATATATATATATATGCATATATTTACGTATATATATATATATACATACACACACACACACACACACACACACATATATATATATATATATATATATATATATATATATATATATATATATATATATATATTTATAGGCTTATATGTGTACATGCAGTATATAATGTATATATATATATATATATATATATATATATATATATATATATATATATATGTATATATATACATATGTATATGTATATATATACACACACACACACACACATATATATATATATATATATATATATATATATATATATATATATATATATATATATATATATAGGTGTATATTTGGGTTTGGGATGATATAGATAAAGTGTACTTGAACTCTCAAGGAAAAAAAAAGCGTTCCTTCTTATGTAAATTAAATAACTACAAAATACTGGGAAATTATGACATTTTATATCACATATTTTGCTTTGAATATTTGAAAAGTTCATCAACTTCTCTTGCTTGCAGTAAAGTCAAAAGCCTTCTTTATTTTAAAACCATTCACTATGATTCTCTTCATTATTCACTGCATTCTTTATTAAGCACTGCATTCCTATTGGTTTAACTCCCCTCGGCTTTATTCGCAAGAGATTAAACTCTGGAATTGACAGAGTCGATTTTGTCAAAGTCATATTCAAGGTTTCTTTTTTTTCTCTTGGGTTGTCAGTTCAGGGGTTCATTGGAACAGAAATAGACACATTAAGTTTCATTTCCTTCTACTTTGTTCGTGTTTTATTTCTTCACGTGCTCCATTAGTTTTATTACTAAAATGGAATATTTCATTATATGTATGGGAAACAGAATCATAGATATATTTTCAAAAACTCGTACGTATTATTCAAGCAAGATTGACAAATGCATGTTTAAAGGTTTAGAGGCCGCTCATGAATGGCAGAGGCAAGGGACAGTGACATTGCTCTAACAAGCAGGAAAATGACTTAGAGACTGGCCATGTATATGATCAGCACCCAAGCACTCTCTTCATCCAAGCTAGGACCAAGGAGGCCCAGGCAGTGGCTACTGATGACTCAACAGATAGACCTATAGGCTCCCCCAAACTAAGGATAGGGTATCCTTAGGTCACAAGGATGGTTAGCTTGCAGCGACCAAAGGAGCTAACGAGTTTGGGTGGGCCTAGAACCCCAATCTGTCCTTCACCAGTCAGGGACGTTACCACATCGACCACCAAAACCCCTGGATTTCAAATGGACACACTCACGCTCTCAGTAACGCGTTCGTTATACTGTTAGGCGTCATTAGACTTTGTAAATTATTCAGCAATATACATAAACTATAAGATAAGTCAGATTTTCTAAAGCAAAATTCTATATTATTATTATTATTATTATTATTATTATTATTATTATTATTATTATTTACTAAGCTACAACCCTAGTTGGAAAAGCAGGATGCTATAAGCCCGGGGGACTCAACAGGGAAAATAGCCCAGTGAGGAAAGGAACAAGGAAAAATAAAATATTTCAAGAACAGTATCAACATTAAGAAAAATATTTCTTATATTAACTATAAAAACTTTAGCAAAACAAGAGGAAGAGAAATTAGATAGAATAGTGTGCCTGAGTGTACCCTTAAGCAAGAGAACTCTAATCCAAGACAGTGGAAGACCATGGTACACAGGCTATGGCACCACCCAAGACTAGAGAACAATGGTTTTATTTTAGAGTGTCCTTCTCCTAGAAGAACTGCTTACCATAGCTAAAGAGTCTCTTGTACCCTTATCAAGTGGAAAGTAGCCACTGAACAATTACAGTGCAGTAGTTAACCTTTTGAGGGAAGAAGAATTGTTTGATAATCTCATTGTTGTCAAGTGTATGAGAATAGAGGAAAATCTGTAAAGAATAGGCCAGACTATTCGGTGTATGTGTAGGCAAAGGGAAAGAACCGTAACCAGAGAGCAGGATCTAATGTAGTACTGTCTGACCAGTCAAAGGACCCCATAACTCTCTAGTGGTAGTATCTCAATGGGTGGCTGGTGCCCTGGCCAACCTATAAAGCCCTTATCATAAGTTTTTGATTGAGATCTATGCATTATTAGATATGGTTGACTGACATACATATTCTGGTATATCATATGCTTAATATGTGGTTAATATTGTGGTTAATGCATATGCCTAATGTTAGGACCAAATCGCCTAAGACCTTTCTCTTTAAATATAGAGTTGTATTCTAGTCTGATAGTGTGCAATGTATTTTTGTATAACATCCATATATTTCTGAGATATGATTTTAGACATACTTTGATTTCCTTTAAAATTGTCTGTCATTGTTCAGTAACAGTTGTCTGAAATAAACTCAAATAAAAAAGATTTACAATGAAAATATTTTCTGACAATAACACCCGCTCTCTCTCTCTCTCTCTCTCTCTCTCTCTCTCTCTCTCTCTCTCTCTCTCTCTCTCTCTCTCTCTCTCTCTCATATGCACGAGCATGAAATAAGCAAACACATTGCACTTGAAGAGATTTTTATGTAAAAGCTATTTTGAGGTTTGTAAACACTGTGCTGCTATTAAGGTGGAATGGTGCAATCTCTCCTTGGAGTTTATTTTAGGAGTGCTTTCCCTGGCAGCATATTTTTTTTTTCTTTCTTACCATTACTTTCGCCATTCGACCTCTGCTGTACTTGAGTATGTACTTTTGCAATTCTGTTTGGAATTAGTTTTTATATTTCTAGACTATCTGATATAAGAACGTTAACCACACCTGCGTTCTCTTTCTATCTGTGTGTCGATCTGTGTCTACCTGTCAATATAATTTTCTTGATATGCTGAATATCTTTATACAAGATATTATTGTGATTATATTGGATAATCAGTATTATATTGGTAAAATAAATGCTAATATTTGTCATTTACCTTTGATTTATCTTGCAACAAATTCAGAGTGACAAGATTTTTAGCCTGAAAAACACCGTAATTAGGTGAACACATAGTTAGGTAGAGTAGGGAATTGAAAATTCGGTCTCATATATAGATAATCTTATAGTTGTTCTATGATCGACCGTGAAATTAATTGAATAGTTTCTCTCTATATTTTTCTTCTTTAAATGATGTGGTTATTGAAAATAGATAGGGTGTTCCATGTTTAATTCCATAACTTCTGATTTCATAGATCTACTTTAGGAATAATCCGACACTTTTTATTGATATTTAGTCATCAGTTGTGATTAATCAGTTTTATGAGATATAAAAAATAGATTACTATAAATTATTCCCATATATATATATATATATATATATATATATATATATATATATATATATATATATATATATATATGCCTGTGTGACAGGAAAATATACTTTTCATTCCTCGTATATAAAAAGTAACAGTAAAGAAAATACGGCGATGAGTAGTTTCAATTTTTTAGAAAAAGTTAATACCTTCAACACTCCATGAAACATTTTGTGGGTGACAAATGTTCGAATATTTGCTAAATGACTTGAGGGGCACTTAGCAAAAAGCATACCTCCATTGCATACTTGTACTTCGATAAAATTCATTCATGTCCCGCATGTCCACCAAGTTTCGTTGAAATTGGTTTGATAGTGTTTGCGCAATGTTGTTTACAAACCAAAAATAAAATAACAAAATATTTTCCATTTACTTAACATTGGGACTATTTTCAAAGTACTGCTGTGTACTTGTACTTTGGTGTACTTTATCCAAAATGTTAAAGATGCATTGCTGGGTCATACCCAACATGAATATAAAGTTTGGTCAAAATCGTTACAGTAGTTTTGGTGTAAAGCTGTTCACAAACATAAATAAACGACCAAAAGGATGAATGCATACTGCTAGCAAAATCTTCCAATTTGGCGAAGGCCATGGTAGAATTACCAAATTAACCCAATAACTTAGTTAAAAATTTAAACGTTCTACACTAAGTCAGATAATCAATAGATGTATGGAATGGTAGGTTAGAAGCTAATCAGATGATCTTTGAAATAGAGTTGTAAAATATTGGATGTACATGTTGACATAGCGAGCAAAAAAATACCTGAGCGTGAAGTAAAAATCAATTAGAATATAATCATATTTAAGGTAGAATTTGGATACATAAAAATAAGAATTATAACTGTTATAAAGTTTCCTTGCCAAAAAAGAACATATAAAGAAAAGAATGCAAAGGAAAGGACGAAATAAAAGAAGGTAATAAAAGAACTCAAACTTTTACGTCTGGAGATAAAAAGGAAACGAGTGAGAGAAATTACTCCCAAAACACGAGTAGTGAAAGCTCCTCTTAAATCCAGAACGAGAATGCAGATATGGAAATGAAAAGGAAATAAAGATTAAAGAACCTTAAGAAAAGAAAGGTATATAAAGGAAAGAGAGAGAGAGAGAGAGAGAGAGAGAGAGAGAGAGAGAGAGAGAGAGAGAGAGAGAGAGAGAGAGTCAGTGGGTCGATTAAGGATGTAATTTCTCGTGTATGTCTTAAGCACTGAGTTGTGTACAGTTGGTTTCATTAATTCCTGTACACTCCATGGGAAACTGAGGAGATATGTCTGACAGCTGTACATTGTAGTAGGTAACGCTGTATTTAGTAAAAGAAAAACTGTTGGCAACGCTGCTTGCAGAACAAAATCGCTTAGTTTGTAAACTCGTGCTCAACAGCATTTTCTTAACTCAACAAAGTTATTACTATTACTTTTCTATTGAGCACTTCACAAAATTAATAAAAACTAGAACGGACACTTGGTAGAGCGTATACCTTCGTAACCACCACTTTTGTCACCAAGAAAACTGATGATGGTGTGAGTATTTGATCCCAAAATACATATATCACAAGATAGGCAGTTGAATTATGCACATTTTGGCACTAGTTTCATGCAAATCAGATAATAATTGGCCACAATATGGTGAAAAGGCGTTCTTGACCTTTTTGCAGTTTTTGGCCCAATTACTACCACCTTGGATCATGGCTAATCATCTCACCAAATATCATCAGATTCGGGAAAATAGTTTTTGAGTTTTGTGATGTGTTTCTTTAACTTTTCGTGACCTTGACCTTGACCTTTTGACTCCATCACTATCAAAATCGAATAAAATTGTCATTGGATCATGGACAATCATCCTACCAAATTTCATGAGATTTGGTCGAATTATATTTGAGTTATGCAAATCACAAACACAGACAGACAGACATAAAAACATGCGCCTTTTAAAACATAACCTTCGCCGCAACTAAGTTGGCGAAGGCAAGGATTTTGATGACATGTTAACAAGCACAACGATTTTGTTATAAAGGCAGCATTGCTAACAGTTTCTCTTTTGCTGAACGCAGCGTTACCTGCTACAATGTACAACTATCGTATATCTTCTTAGATTCCAGTGAAGTGTGCCAGAATTAATGAAGCCTGGTGACCAGTAGGGTTGGTAACGCCCTTGCCTGCTAATCGCCAAACTGGGGTTTAATTCCTGCTCAAACTCGTTAGTTCCTTTGGTCGTTGCAACCTCACCCTCCTTATGAGCTAAGGATGATGGGTTTGGGAAAGCTTATAGGTCTACCTGCGGAGTCATCAGCAGACATTGCTTGGCCCTCCCTGACCCTAGCTTGTGTGGAGAGGGGGCTTGGGCGCTAATCATATGTATATAAGGTCAGTATCTAGGGCATTGTCCTGCTTGCTAGGGCAATGTCACTGTCCCTTGCCTCGACCTTCCATGACTGGACTTTAGAACCTTTAAAACTGTACATGGTAGTTAGCCACCTTGAGTGGTTGAAAAAATCACTATAATACATCCTCATACCCCCAAATTTTCCCAAGGACTGCAAGGGTGTTTAAACACCCATACATGCACACAAAGGTGCTTACAGGCAAACCCCCTTCTCTTGAAACCTAAGATAACACAGTGTACTGCAGCAGTGCTTCCCCGTGAATAGCAAATTGCCCCGCCAGCAATGCCATGAATATCTCCCCCCAAAATCGGTTTCTATCAAAGATATCTCACCCCACCAGCAGGAGAAGGTGGGTTGGGCAAACTTGTCTTGACGCAATTCTATTCATTACTTATCTGTTTGTTCAAGGTATCGCCTGAGGCCAGTTCAGTGGCGATGGTTTTTAGATGCAGGTTGAAAGTAAACAATAAATAAGACGACTATTTACAAATTCGAGTGATAAATCCGTTAGTGGTTGTTTCATCGGGCGGGTAGTTTAACGAGGGCCTTCTGTATTATATGAATAAGAATGAAATGGAACATTCGTACTGTATAAAAGAGGACAATGCTTCTTACCTGAAATATGAGAGAAGTGATATATTAATATTTCACCAGCCAACAAATGTATTACAGTAGATAATAATATTTCCACAGCATTTCATGTATATAAAATATTATCATGAAATCTTCAAGTATTCTAATTCTTCCTAGAAAAATAGAAAGAGCGATCAAGTTAGTATGTTAGGTTTACAATTAGAATGTACGCAATTGAAGTGTTAAAGAAAAAATACGAGAAAATTATATAATTTTAAGTGATTCAAGTGCTGTGAAAAAAAAATAAAAATATTTGCTTCTTTTTGTGACGAGGATTACATATATATATATATATATATATATATATATATATATATATATATATATATATATATATATATATATATATATATATATATATATATATATATATATATACATATACATATACGAGGCCTGTCTAAAAAGTATCCGACTTTTATTTTTCCCGTCCAAAATAGAGACGATAGCGTGACGCCACTCTGCACAGTGATGGAAGACACCTTCATGCACATGCGTGAATTTTTTCACCACCATCCAGCGCGCCAGTTGCCGCCTGTCGGTCGCTGAGTGAGGTGCTACACAACGTGTCTGTCGGATTACTGATTCTCTCAAGATGACTGAACGTGTTGAGCAAAGATACTGCATCAAATTTTGTCAAAAGCTTGGTGATTCTCAAAGCGTAAGATTCAGCAGGTGTTTGGAGAAGATGCGATTGGTGTAACATAAATTAAGGAGTGGTTCAACCGATTCAAAAGTGGCCGTGCATCAACAGAGAGTGACCATCGTTCCGGCAGGCCCCAAACTGGTCGGAGTGCAGCTGTTGTTGAGAGGGTGTGAAATTTGGTGATGGCAGATCGTCGTTCGACCATGCGGGAGATTGCCCTAGAGGTTGGAGTGAGTAAACATTCCGCACATGCAATTTTGCGTGATGATTTGAACATGCACAGAGTGGCTGCGAAATTTGTGCCCAGGTTGTTGTCGCCGGAACAAAAGGACCTCTGTTTTCAAGTTGCAAAGGACCTCCAGGACACTGCCAACACTGATCCTCAGTTTCTGAACACCGTGATAACTGGAGATGAGTCATGGGTGTACGGGTACGACCCAGAAAAAAAAAGACAGTCGTCGCAATGGAAGCATCCCGAGTCTCCAAGGCCGAAAAAAGCACGACAGGTGCCAAGCAAAATGAAGGTGATGCTGACTGTTTTCTTTGATATCCGTGGAATTGTGCATCACAAAATGACAAACAATGACAAAGGAGTACTATCAAGATGTTCTCCAGCGTCTCCATGACGCAGTTTGGCGCAAAAGGCCAGACATGTGGACGGCGAAAAATTGGCAACCGCATCACGAACGCCCCGCACACTCATCCCAATTGATCCAACATTTCTTGGCCAAACATGAAATTCCAGTTGTTTGCCAACCTCCCTACTCTCGAGACATGGCTCCTTGCTACTTCTGGTTGTTTCCAAAATTGAAGACGCCACTGAAAGGATCCCGTTTTGAGACTAGAGAAGAGATAATGCGGAACGCGACGGCGAAGATGAACACCATTCCAAAAGAAGACTTCCAGAGGTGTTTCCAGCAATGGATGGATCGGTGGGCTAAGTGTGTGCAAGCACAAGGGGCGTACTTTGAAGGGGATTAGGGTTCAAATCCTGTCAGGTATGTGAAATATTTTTTCCAGCATAAGGTTGGATACTTTTTAGACAGGCCTCGTATATATATACATATACATATATATATATATATATATACAGAGAGAGAGAGAGAGAGAGAGAGAGAGAGAGAGAGAGAGAGAGAGAGAGAGAGAGAGAGGAGTCATATCCTATCTAATAAATAATTCCTATAGATACAAGAAAAGAAATCCACTGCATCAATTTCGTATTCACGGCTGGAATGCAGAGATCGATGTAGCCACTTACAGGCAAAACCTTTCCTCATATCTATGGGGGAAAAAAAAGCAAAGATATGTTTGAATTTCCCTTTCACGGGAATGTGCTATAAAGAGAAAAAAACAATAATATAAAAATATATGGGCAGACTGCCATCTGTCCAGGATTGCTTCAACTTTCTTCTACTGAAATGAAATAATTAGTCACAAAAACATCTTGGGAAATTTCAGTCTCCATGAGTCATTTTTTTAGTCATGTATATACTACATATCCGCACTAACGTCACTTTATGTAAACAAGTGGGAACAAACGTCAATGACGAATGGCGAATGGATTTAGATATATCGTTGGTGGTTTTGTGATCTCGGGAATCAAATGGATAAGAAGTAATTTTCATGAGGTCATTAAAAGGAAGATATTAGGAAGTGTTACTAAGGTAGGAAAGCAGCATCTTCATCAATATATATATAATATATATATATATATATATATATATATATATATATATATATATATATATATATATACATACATATATATATATATATATGTATATGTATATATATATATATATATATATATATATATATATATATATATATATATATATATATATATGTATATATATATATATATATATATATATATATATATATATATATATATATATATATATATATATATATATATATATATATATATATATATATATTCATAAATGAACTATATATCTCTCTCTACACACACCCATAATATATATATATATATATATATATATATATATATATATATATATATATATATATATATATATATATATAACTAGTAAGATTTTCGCTTCTGGCAAGCTGAAGTTTAAGGATGAAGAGGACAGCAAGAAGACTTCGGATCATCTTACATATTTATTCTACACCAACGTTTCGGGAATCCATTCCCATCATCAGGGCTACATAAAACACGAAATTATATTTACATTAGAAATTGATGATACATTTTGCCTAACTGCCATTTACTATCATTCTTTGTTGATCTATTTTGTTTTGTTCGTAGTTAAAGCATTTTCTTCAAAAATTTTCTGAAATATTCTTATAGTTTTCAACCACATCTCTTGACAGTAAGTTCGACCATTCATTTACATATATGTATATTATTTTTTTACATTATATTTTGATCACAAGTGTTTTTATCATAATTGTAAAGGAACTCAGATAACCACATGTTTTCATATACCGTCTAGGTTTCTGTATTTTTATTCTTTTAACCGTTTTTTTTTTAATTTTTTTTATACCAAAGCAATTTTAAGCAAAAATGTATCATTAATTTCTAATGTAAATATAATTTCGTGTTTTATGTAGCCCTGATGATAGGAATGGACTCCCGAAACGTGGGTGTAGAATATATATATATATATATATATATATATATATATATATATATATATATATATATATATATATATATATATATATATATATATATATATATATATATATATATATATATATATTAAGTATACAATCACTCATACAGTAATATTAAGGGTTTAAATAAAAGCAGCCAGATCAAATGTTTAGAAAATATCTTTTGAATTATTCGTCAAAAGAGATATCTGAGTGGTACGAATATTAAAGAAATTGCAACGAATCAGGAAAATATATGACGAAAGTATTGATATTCGAAGTCAGAAACGTAATCTAAGGGAAATAAGATCAATAAGATCCAATTAGCGTGACTTCAGTATTTTCAATTCCTCTGGAAAGACACTACAGTCAAATCCAGACGCATTTCTTCGTAATAAATGTCGGCTGAATTGTTAGTGGCACAATTGCGTCAAAATGGATGGGCGAAGAATCAAGCTAAATGAATATTATAGATATCTAATTGAATTTTATTTGAAAGTGTAATTCAATTTTATCGAAAATTTCAATAGACAGATGCAAACATGTACAGTTAGAATCAAAAGAACGCAGACACTCGGAGGATAACTTTCGTCAGATGTCTCTAGTGTTCCCATGACAAAACAGAAAAGGTGTTGCTTTTCTTACTATAACTACGAAATGGGCGGAGCCCTCTCCAACCTCGGCGAATCAATGACAGCAAAGGGGTGTTTTTGCTAGTGAAAGCATAAAAATTGCCATATTTCATTCTGTTTTATCATTTGACGTTTCGAATATCTGCTGCAATTACTGAATACACACACACACACACACACACACACACACACACACACACATATATATATATATATATATATATATATATATATATATATATATATATATATATATATATATATGTGTGTGTGTGTGTGTGTGTGTGTGTGTGTGTGTGTGTGTGTGTGTGTATCATGAATCTGCAAAATCATGTAGAAATTAGTGGAGTATCGCAGCTAAACAATTCCTTCGGTTAACAGCTACATTAGATTATTTCGACATTAGTCTTGTTCAAGTCACCGATGAAAGAAAAAGTACTTTCAGATATGATTCGATGTAAAATAATAATAATAAAAAAACATCATACAAGAGTTATACCGGCCTAAATGACATTCAGAGAGAGAGAGAGAGAGAGAGAGAGAGAGAGAGAGAGAGAGAGAGAGAGATTCGGCCTGAATACATAGTTTTTAGTATATTTGTAGTACGTTGGTCAAAATTCGCCCCTAAATTATTGAGTTAGGTTGGTGACAAAGGTGAAAACATGACCTCTTTGCTGTGGGTAATAATAATGATAATAATAATAATAGTAATGATAGTAATAAAAATAATAATAATAGTAATAATTGGACCAAAACGTAAATTTTGAGAGTTCTGACGAGGGGAATATTGGCCCGTGCACTGAGCCCTTTTATTATTTGGAATTGCTAGATATTTCTTTGGATTTATTAAACAGACCCAAGTAACTAGTACTTCTTTCCTTCTAAATTCTTCTTCCCCTGTAAATTCCTGGAATTTATCCATATATCCAAACCTACCGAAACCTTGTAACCCTTCCAGAAACCACATTATTACTTCCGATCTTGCCTGTTTGTCTTTCAACTATTCCAACTCTTAGTGAGACAAAGATTCACTTCACGAACATCATGTTTCGAGAGAATGGAACTTATAATGTTTCTTAAGATGATATTTAATTTGAAATTTAGTTTTATGTAAGTGGCGGATATAAACGACGCTATCTTTTGTCGTTTATTAGAGAGAGAGAGAGAGAGAGAGAGAGAGAGAGAGAGAGAGAGAGAGAGAGAGAGAGAGAGAGAGAGAGAGGGGGGGGGTTGGCGAAGAAGTGAGAAGGGGTGAAAGAGTCCGAGGGTGGTGAGAGTGAGAAGGGGTGAGAGCGAGAAGGAGTGGGAGAGGGAGAGAATATTGAGAGTCAAAGAAGATTAGGGGCCCATGATGTTCATTCCATACCCGTTATGTTGCATATGAACTCTTTTTTATTAGTTGGCAGCTTGACTCAGCGATATTCATTTCAGTGTTAAAATTACAAACTTCATTTCTAACTAAGCTGATATTATTTAGCTACAGATAATCTGTAGCACTACGCCTTTATAGTGCGATTTGTGAAACGACATAAAAAAAAAAAAAGAATAAAAACACGCCATTTTTAAGGAACAAGACCCCAAGGATTTCAATTGATAAAACAGAATTGTTTGAATGAGAAGTAATTTGGGGTCAGAGTTCGTAAACAAATGCACAAAATCTATCAAGAATATGGTACCAATGGGGCAAGGGGTGGGTGCTCTTTAAAGAACTTAATTTCAAGGTTGTAAGCAATGTTTCTCTCCCTTTTTTACCTTAGCATTTTCAGTTCGTATTGTATAGTTTCTATTTTACGGTACATGTTTATTTTTCTAGTTTTATTACCCTCGTTTTTGAACAGCTTACTGGAAGATGTAGATGAGAATGTAGCAGCTGGACAGTAATCATTTTCAATAATCAGTAATAGTGATGTGGTTAAGGATCAACCTGAAGGAACTGTGTTTCATGGCGACTGAGACAACCTTGATCAGGTGGTGTCTGATGCTTATGGAACTGGATCGGTTCAAAGCACAGTTGGAATCTACATGGAAAAGTTTGGATTCTGTTAAGACGATGGACTGAAATTAGTCCCTCGTATGACTGAACCTATTCCTGAGAAGATTCAAAAGTCCAGTTTAAGAGTTTCCACCATACTACCGGATAAAGCTTGTCGCACACTTAGCCGGAACGGAGCCGCCGCCTAAGCCACCGAAGCCTCAGAACAGAACAGAAACGACGTCCAGTGCACACACTGAGCCAGAAGCCACAGAACGGAGCCGACTTTTATATAAACGAAGGAAGTTTTCCTTAATCATAACCGAGTTTTTATTTAATTGTTACAATGATTAGATATTCTGTATATCAATTTTTTTTATCGAATCCGTAAGCCAGATGTTTATATGTTTTCAAAAAAGAAAAAATAATAATGATAATAGTAATTAATAATCACTCCAAAATTCTTTGTATTAAATCATAAGTTCACATCATTGTTATTAGAATTCCTCAGCAACCCTCTCAAAAACAACGCTGCAGTCGTTCTGCGCATGCGTAACCTGTCAGACGCCACAGACACTTCAGAAAAAATATCTTTCAAAGAATACTGTGTCGGTTCCGTTATGTTCTGGCGCTTCAGTTCCGTTCTGTTCCGGCCCAATGTGCGTAGCCAGGTAAGAATGCATGCTTTCGATTTCAATCGGACGTTTCAGTTCTGATCGGGCGGTTCCGTTCGGGCTCAGTGTGCGGCAATCTTAAAACGACCTAAAGAACCAACCAGCATAGAGACCTCAAACTGTGCTGAAAATTGCAGCATCAAGATTCTGATTTTTTTTTTTTATAGGTTATTGCTTGTCATGTGCCCTTTGAGGGTCAATTCATCCCTGCTATATCGGGATCTGTGGACCACTATGTTTGTATACATAAGCATATGCATATATATATCTGTATATATATATATATATATATATATATATATATATATATATATATATATATATATATATATATATTATTATTATTACTATCCAAGCTACAACCCTAGTTGGAAAAGCAAGATGCTATAAGCCCAGGGGCTCCAACAGGGAAAAATAGCCCAGTGAGGAAAGGAAATAAGGAAAAAAATAAATGAAGAGAACAAATTAACAATAAATCATTCTAAAATAAGTAACAACGTCAAAACAGACATGTGATATATAAACTATTAACAACATCAAAAACAAATATGCCATAAATAAACCATAAAAAGACTCATGTCCGCCTGGTCAACAAAAAAGCATTTGCTCTATCCTTGAACTTTTGAAGTTCTACTGATTCAACAACCCGATTAGGAAGATCATTCCACAACTTGGTCACAGCTGGAATAAAACTTCTAGAGTACTGCGTAGTATTGAGCCTCGTGATGGAGAAGGCTTGGCTATTAAAATTAACTGCCAGCCTAGTATTACGAACAGGATAGAATTGACCAGGGAGATCTGACTGTAAAGGATAGTCAGAGTTATGAAAAATCTTATGCAACATGCATAATGAACTAATTGAACGACGGTGCCAGAGATTAATATCTAGATCAGGAATAAGAAATTTAATAGACCGTAAGTTTCTGTCCAACAAATTAAGATGAGAATCAGCAGCTGAACACCTGACAGGAGAACAATACTCAAAACAAGGTAGAATGAAAGAATTAAAACACTTCTTCAGAATAGATTGATCACCGAAAATCTTGAAAGACTTTCTCAATAAGCCTATTTTTTGTGCAATTGAAGAAGACACAGACCTTATATGTTTCTCAAAAGTAAATTTACTGTCGAGAATCACACCTAAAATTTTGAAAGAGTCACACATATTTAAAGAAACATTATCAATACTGAGATCCGGATGTTGAGGAGCCACCGTCCTTGACCTACTTACAATCATACTTTGAGTTTTGTTAGGATTCAACTTCATACCCCATAATTTGCACCATGCACTAATTCTAGCTAAATCTCTATTAAGGAATTCACCAACCCTAGCTCTACATTCAGGGGATGGAATTGATACAATGTATATATATATATATATATATATATATATATATATATATATATATATATATATATATATATATATATATATATATATATATTTGTTAAATTTTGCACATTTAGACGTGTTTTTCATATTAGAATAAGCCATGTATTTTTGATACATTAATGTCTGGATTATCTTAACGACATCGAAATCAGAGCCCCAGGCGAAATCACACAAACACAACAGCTTCTGACTGGTCGGGAGTCGAACCTGGGTCCAGGAAACTTGTATGAACATTGAAATACCACTTGGCCAAGTGGTATGTCGATGTTCATATTTCGTGGACCAGAATTCGACTCCCGGCTAGTCAGAAGCTGCTGTCTTTGTGTGATTTCGCCTGGGGCTCTGATCCCGAGGTCATTAAGGGAATCCAGACATTAATGTATCAAAAATATATGGCGTATTTGAATATGTAATATATATATATATATATATATATATATATATATATATATATATATATATATATATATGTATATATATGAATATATATATGTATATAAATATATATAGGTATATATATGTATATAAATATATATAGGTATATATTTGTATAAATATATATGTGTATATATATTGGTATATATATGTATATATAGGTATATATAGGTATATATATAGGTATATATATATATATATATATATATATATATATATATATATATATATATGTATGTGTATATATAAGGTATATGTATGTATGTGTATATATAGGTTTATATATGTAAATATCACCCACGAATGGCATTTAATAACGAATTCTATCTTGGGAATATACATCCACTTGGAATTCATTTTATGGTAACAGCTTCTGGCCGGGTGGAGATTCGAACTCCCACCTGTTCGGCTGGAAACCATGCCTGCAGGGACCATACCGACTGAGCTATCTCTCTTGATAGCTCAGTCGGTATGGTCACTGGCAGGCAGGGTGTCCAGCCGAACAGGTGGGGGTTCGAATCTCCACCCGGCCAGAAGCTGTTACCATAAAATGAATTCCAAGTGGATGTATATTCCCAAGATAGAATTCGGTATTAAATGCCATTCATGGGTGATATATACATTGATTGAAATCACGTGTGCTTGTGATATATATTCATAGGTTTATATATGTATGTGTATATGCAGGTATATATATGATTCTGTATATATATCTATATATATATATCTATATATATGTATGTGTATATATATATACATATATATATATATGTACATACAGTATATGTATGTATCTGTATATATATCTATATATATGTATATATATATGTATGTGTATATATACTGTATATGTATATGTGCATATATGCTTATATATATATATATATATATATATATATATATATATATATATATATATATATATATATATATATATATATATATATATATATGTATGTGTATATATATATATATATATATATATACATATGTATATATATGTATGTATATATGTATATATATATATACATATATATATATATATATATATATATATATATATATTATATGTATATGTATATACTATATATATACATACATTCATATATATACCCTGCCAGTGGGAAGGGGGGAGCCCCGCCCTGCCAGTGGGAAGGGGGGAGCTCTGCGGGAAGGGGGGGGGAGCCCCGCCCTGCCAGTGAGAAGGGGGGGGAGCCCCGCCCTGCCAGTGGGAAGGGGGAGCCCCACCCTGTCAGCGGGAAGGGGGGACCCCCCTTCCAGCTTGAAGGAGGGGACCCCCCCGGCCAGCGGAAAGGGGGGAGCCCTGCCCTGCCAGCAGGAAGGGGGAGCCCTGCCCTGCCAGCGGGAAGGGGGGGAGTCCCAACCTGGCAGTGGGAAGGGGGAAGCCCCGACCTGCCAGCGGGAAAGGGGGAGCCCAGCCCTGCCAGCGGGAAGGGGGGAGCCCCGCCCGCCCAGCCAACAATAGAGAGTTGCTGTATCTAGCTTATTTTAAAAAAAAAACATAAAGGGTGGAATCAGGAAGGCAGTCATGTAAAGGAAAACAGAATCTTGAAGACTTCTAACTCTCCATGAGGAAGAAGAAGTCTTCAAGATTCTTGTTTTGAAGACTTTTTCTTCCTCATGGAGAGAAAGAAGAAGTCTTCAAGATTCCTGTTTTGAAGACTTTGTCTTCCTCATGGAGAGAAAGAAGAAGTCTTCAAGATTCCTGTTTTGAAGACTTCTTCTTCCTCATGGAGAGAAAGAAGAAGTCTTCAAGATTCTTGTTTTGAAGACTTCTGTCTTCTAATAAGAAGGGGATCAACAACAAGTGGAATCAGGAAGTCGGTCATGAAAAGAAAAACCAGAATCTTGAAGACTTATTTCTCTCCTTGAGGAATAAGAAGTCTTCAAAACAGGAATCTTGAAGACTAATAACTGATTTATTTGAAAGGATTCGGACAGAAAATACAGGAAGAAGAGGGAGACAGGAAAAATAAAGTATCCGAAAAGGAGAACTAGTTATTGTTTGTTGATCAGTTTACGATTGTGCGGATTTGAAATAAGAAAGTATAGCCCATAATGCTGAAGATCCAAAAATAAAGATTGTGCAGAATAAGGCGGAAAGTGCACAGAGGTAGAGAATATTGAAGGGCCGAATCAGAAAAGTCTTCAAAATTCTCCCAACTCGTTGTTCGACTTCAATTAGTTTTCCTTCATCAATAGGAAAGTTGAATGCTTTCCTATCAGAACTCCAAGATTCTTAGTCTCGCTGTTATGAGAAAGATGGAATACTGGGGCATTTCCAAATCGGATTAAAATTGTCATTCATCTTGAGCAGGAATGTTAGAAAAGGTAAAAAGATGGTTTTAATCGTTTTATTGATCAAACCAAATTTGCAAGATTTTATCACCGACTTGCCTCTGAGGCCATGGAAAAGGAAACAAGATATGGGTGATGCAGAAAATGTTTTGGTGAAAGTTAAGAGAATTATTGAGTCTGCGACTTTGGAAGAAAACCAAAATACATCCTCAAAAAGGAATCAACAAGTGGAATCAGGAAGTCAGTTATGAAAAGCTAAACCAGAATCTTCAAGACTAATAATGGATTTATTTGAAAGGATTCGGACAGAAAATACGGGAAGAAGAGGGAGACAAGAAGGAGAACGGGAGAGAAGAAATAAAGAATCCGAAAAGAAGAACTAATCATTATTTGTTGATCACTTTACGATTGTGCGGATTTGAAATGAGAAAGTTCATAATGTTGACGATCCAAAAATAAAGATTGTGCAGAATAAGGCGGAAACTGCACAGAAGTAGAGAATATTGAAGGACCAGAGAAAGCTATAATTCGTCAATCTGACCGACGAAGGAACGGGTTTGGGATCGGAGATTTTCCGTTTACTGCGCCCCGGATTTGAACTTTGGGCTCCAGATTCGGTGGTCATTCTCTGTCAGACTCCTCATCATCTGTTTGTCATCAGTGTTCGTGTCATTCAACACAAGTAACAGCTTTTAAAAGATACAACCAACGCTCCGTTCCCCTTACCTGCTGCCAACGGAAGGGTCCGTGGTCCGCCTTGTATATAGGCAGGTCAATCTAAATCATCATCATCAGTAGAGGCAATTTGAGACACGAGACCTCTTACGGTCATTATAAAAATTATATTTTAATTGCAAAGGGATCAATGGTTCAATTGGGTTCCGTCATCATGAAACGCCTTCAAGATGTTCGTTAAAACAAAGTCGACCAAGAAGCGCAACGGCAGGAGGAGAGGAACCGGTCAAACGAATACTCTGAGGAAAGAGTTTGTTGCCCTTTATCAGGACCCCTAAAAGATTGAAGATTGATACGCAATTGGGACGTCAAAACGAAAGTTACCTTACGGGGAATACTAGGAACAGGGTACCTTCACACGCGCATACACACACACACACACACACACACACACACACACACACACATATATATATATATATATAT
>NC_090739.1:110144722-110163027 GCF_036898095.1 Palaemon carinicauda | reverse complement strand
ATAATAATAATAATAATAATAATAATAATAATAATAATAATAATAATAATAATAATAATAATAATAATTCGCATATATATGCAGTCTACATTATCGATAAATGAATTAGTAAAGGAAGAATGAACTACGAAAACTTTGTTCGGAAAAGGCCTTACTTATTATATTGCAATTATTGTTTAATAAAACTCTGCTTAATATCCATGCATTACACTATTATTCTTAAAAGTAATTCAGTATTTTCATAAGAAAAATATAATAGGTAACTACCACCTATGATCAGTCACATGCATTTGAGACAAATATACCCTTCTTGTAAGTGTTAAAATTTTACCATATTCATATTGAATAAATTGTATACCTTGAAAAAGTATATTATCATATAAAACATCAGGTTGTAGAAACATGTTTAAAAGATTTTGAATATATGGACTAGTATTCTTACAGGAAATAAAGGAGACAATTAATTCGTATGAACAATTGGTGAACTGTTTTTGATAAAAGAAAACCGTGTTTACTACTACATTTACAGTCTTGGATTCCTTTGAAAAGAACGCTACAAGTGGAACCCAGTTCTTGTTAGCTCCATAAAAAAGGTTCGAAAGATGTGATCAAAAAGCAATTTCTTTCATGTTATACTTTCTATATATTTGTTTTCTTTAAAGGTTACTGTAAATATACCATTTTAACAATGGATGGGATAATGAAAAAAATAATAATTTCTTGAGATGTACCAAGATTTTGAGGCGTGATTTTTTTTATATATAGAAACGCCATGTGCCATAATCGTGCAAATCATTACCATACAAAACTATGGCTTCCGGAAATTCAGTCTCAAGGATATAGCATAATTTCTTCTTGTTAATTCCATGCTTATTCGACAACCATCTTAATTTGTTGAAATAAATAATATTGCTATGAGAGGGAATAACCTATAAGTATGAACTCGGTAAGTGGTATTTATTATTATCATTATTATTATTATTATCATTATTATTATTATTGTTATTATTATTATCATTATCATTATTATTTTTATTATTATTATTATTGAGTAAAATATTTTAAATTTCCATTACTCGTTAGACGCAGTTTCAAGAAGTTCAATTCTTTAAAGAAAGTAAACATTCATAAATCCAAAAGCATTAACTTACGGCCTGACTGAATGAATGATTAAGTATAATCTGCATTGGGTCTAAAAGAGACACCAACCTCAATATAAAAAGAGGAAATAGTAAATTATAAATAAAAATCCTTCCCTACTCAAAACCACGTCCACTTTGAAAAAAGCTTTGACTGATTCGCTTCCCTCCGCGATTCTTTCTGGTCTGATTCTTGCCTTATCATCTCCGTGAATCTTGTCTCTGGCTTTCTTGTTCGTATGGCTTTCCTCCAATGTCGAACAAAAGACAGCATCTGTCTCCTTGGCTGACGTAAGAAGGGCTTTAGAGATTTCCCGTTTTGCTCATTAGCTTCCAAGTTTATTTTGTTTTAAATTTGTTGTTTTATTCTACTTTACATTCGAAGCATTATTATGCGAGTACTCGTACATCTAAGGATATGCATCAACTGGAGACCCGGTTACGGGATAATGTGTATATATATATATATATATATATATATATATATATATATATATATATATATATATATATATATATATATGTATGTATATATATATATATATATATATATATATATATATATATATATATATATGTATATATATACATATATATATATATATATATATATATATATATATATATATATATATATATATATATATATATATATATATATCTATATATATATGTGTGTATATACATATGTATATATATATATGTATATATATATATATATATATATATATATATATATATATATATATATATATGTATATATATGTATATATATATATGTAAATATATATATATATATATATATATATATATATATATATATATATATATACATGCACATATATTTGTATATATATATATACATATATATATATATATATATATATATATATATATATATATATATATATATATAAATATATATATATATATATATATATATTTATATATATATATATATATATATATATATATATATATATATATAAATATATATATATATATATATTATATATATATATATATATATATATATATATATATACATTATGTGTGTATCTATACATTTATACATGCGTTTATGTAGATGTATATATAATATTTTTCAACATAAAGGCGGTGGCTTAAGAGAAGAAACTCATTATACAAAGTTTTGTACATTATTTTGCTTCCTTATCGTATATAGTCCAGCTGTTTTCAGTAAAAATCGTTCAAATTTGGTTAAAAGCACCAAATTTTGCACAAAGTTAGCTTAAGATGTACCTTTTGAAATGTGATAGAGACCCATTTGATATCTTTCCAATATGGCCGCTTTTTTCAAGATGGCCGCCAAAAATCTGGAAAGGCTGCTATTTGAAGTATTTTCATCGTATAGTCACAATTTTGGAGTCTAAAGCTATATTTTCAAGGATGTTCTAAACATTAAAAGCAAATGTGGGCACATAAGACAAATATTTAAGGAGCAAATGGCCTTTTTGTTACAGAAATTGCCTACAAAAATATTAAACCGGCTGTAATCATATTTGTTCTGTAATTTAACGCAAAGTAAAGAATGTATTTGAATGTCAAACATAAGTACAGTGTTTTATTAACTCAATATGAAGAGTTTTATATTAACTTAACCATCAATTGCTAGTACAGTAGTGAAATGACTAATTTAAGTACACAGTCTAATCACACACAGGCAACAATCCCCCCTGCATTTGCACAGAGCCGTACATGCTAGTTGTGCTTTCACACACTTGCATCTTCCTCTGCAGCCTTTGACACATCCACATTTCAGGAATGCCATACAGGAAACTGATGCTTGAGGCAGATCTGACCAATAGGGTTCCCATGCATTCCCAGGTCCTTTCATCCAACCCCATTCAACAGGTGAAGGTAACACGGGATTGGGGAGAAGTGACTGGCCCCAAACATGACCCGCTTGATAAGATGCTCTTATGACATTCTGGTAGAGAGCAGCAGAAGTTGTGGTATGAGATCAATAGACCTGCCCTTCCTGGTGAAAAGATCTTTTCTCGCTTCATAAGCTGATGTGGCAGATGTCATAAAGCAGAACGACAAATCGCTCTGGGTTTGCCATGTGCTGGTCAATTCTCTCCATTGTTGGTACATTCCCAAGGTCTGCAAACACCTCGGTTACACTTTCACATATTTGCCACGTCCCCAAGATTTCTTCCCTTTACCAGCAAAGGAGGATGTGTTGTCACACTCGCTAATGGCATGAAACATAGGCAGAGCTCGACACTTTGGACCTAGAAAACCAGCTATGGTGTGTACAGGGATATAGTTGAAATTGTCCCCAACCCCAAAGCTGATCCACAGTTCACTTGCATGAATTGGAAGACACAATGCTATAGCTAACATTACTACATCAGTGTCCACAGTTCTGATCATGATCCTCTCACATCCATGTTGAACAGCATCTTTTGCATGGAGAGGAAGCTTGTGTCTGCTTTCTCATGGGAGCATGGAGATATTTGATCAATACTGTCCCTCTGGGGGTTGCAAAGGACTAATTCTCCTTTTGTGGACATAATTTGCTTGCCCTATGGACAGCTGACAGTAGTACATTGATCCGCTAGAAAACTGAGGAGCTTGGGTTTGTTTGCATCACACCGCAAGAAAGCCTTCCAGTTGCCGGGAACAGGAGTGTTAGCCTTTACTTTTCTGCGGTCCCCCTCTCCTCTGAGACTCCTAGCAGTCGCCTTCAGACTGACTTGGAAGTACTTATCTAAGATAATATCAACTCTTCTTGCTGACTCCAGTTGACGCTTAACATGTGGTACAAATACCAGGTCAGCATACTCTTGAAATGTTCTTGATGCACCTGGGTTAAGCATATTAACAATGGCAGCCCCATCTACTGTAGAAGAACTGCATCAGTATCAGGCTTGTCCTTGATTGTGGTACTATGCTGTGTAAGGAATGGGAGAAGATCCGCTTTGGTCCCACGTTGAAGTTTTCCACCTTGTGACAATGATGGTGGACTGGACTGATTCTCATGGCGGAAAAACTCATCAATATCCCCATCTCTCACTTGGCAAGACACATACAGTTTAGAGAAAAGAGAACAGTCTTGTTTCAATGATGCAATTTGTTGCTTCTCCTTTGACACTTTGCGGGTAGGCTGGCTGCTGAATAGAGGAAATTTGTTCCTTTTGATAGGGTCTGTCCGACTTTTGGTTCTGTCTTCTAGCCGTTCCGTCACAAAATCACTATATTGTTAATTTCCCACCCTTTTGATATGCCTTACTGTTTCTATAACCTCTTTGTCTACAACATCCTGGGTGCCTAATACAAGAAGATCAGATGAATCTTCCATGAATGGATTTCCCATATCTTCTAATGTATCACACAAGGATTTGACTTGCTTTCTGTATGTTGTCTGTAACCCCTGTTGAGCTTCATGGTGTCTTTGGTCCGGAGTCCTTCCACCACAGTTTTAAACTCATTCACAATTCTTGACACTTCTGGCCCAGCCACCATCCATCTTTGGAGTTGTGCACTGTTTTCAGTTAGGCCCACAGCACCACCATCTCCTTTAATCTGTTTGTTGTTCTGTTCGTGAGCTTGGTCTAATGGGATGCCGGAAAATGAGTGTTGTGTTTTGTGAACAACAAACTTTCCCTCTGAGAATTCAGCAGCAACCTCAGGATGCACTGCAACCCAACGAGCATAATTTGGGTGGTCAAGTGCAAAGAACCATGGGGCCAGCTTTGTAAGTGCATCCTTGTACAGATTGAAGTTGCCTTGTCGCAGTGATTGGAGGAAATCCATCAAAGCTAGTTCTAGGTCAAGTGTGATGGACCAGAAGTTAAACATAGGGACTGCATTTTCCATTTTCACTCTCCATTGCTCAAAGCTTAGAGGATCTGTGGTGTGGTCTTCTGTTTGGTGACGCTTGTAGGCTCTATCCTTGAGAATTTACAAGCTCCCTGCGGTCACCTGGTGGGCATGCCTCGTTCTCATTATATGTGCAGCCTTCAGGAAGGAGTCTGCAGTACCTTGTGAGGCTATTTCTGCCTGCACAAGGGTGTTGGTCCATCCAGTTCCTTCCAGCCAGTCTCCAAGAACTTTGAGAAAGGCCAGCTCAATGTGTAAGCCACCAAACATCACTACAACTTGGTTCTCACCTAAATGTTGGGGTATTACCATTGGAGTTGTTTGGCAATAGCATACAGTGGCTGATCACAGGCAACTACAGGGATCTGAACAGGATTCAGTAAATCTACTGCATTCTTCACAACTTTCATAGTATGGTCAATCATGGCACTTGACTTAGGCTCCTCATAGAACAGTGGGAGCAATGAGCTGATGTCGGAAGGAGCAGGCTGTTCTGTGTGGACCTGATCAGCATGGTATGTAGCCCAGGATGTCTTTAGGTCTGTTGATGACTCTGCTTCAATCTCTTCTTTCACAATTTTCAACCACCTGCAAAATGATTGTATAACAAACAAAATGGTTGTCACTGTAGAATTGTAAGAATTGAGACAGATAACAACAACATTTAGAGCAATTTTTCAGTATGTTTGACTTATTTCATAATTTAAATGGGCATTTGCTGGTAAAATATTGTTCTCCTATACTTATTTTTATTCTCATTGTTTAGAACATCCTTGAAAATATAGGTAAAGACTCCAAAATTGTAACTATACGATGCAAATCGTTCGAATAGCAGCATTTTCCTGAATTTTGGCGGCCATATTGGAAAGATATCAAATGGGTCTCTATCACATTTCAAAAGGTACATCAAAAGCTAACTTTGTGCAAAATTTGGTGCTTTTAACCGAAAGTGAACGATTCCTCCATATTTTTACCGAAAACGGCTGGACTAATATGATATTACTATACTGTGAAACTTCTTCATCTTTTTTTTTTTTTCATACACCTACATAGATGGGTCATGGATAGCACGTCGAACTTCATAAAGCACATGGCAGCATGAATTTCATTTAAAGGTTACCTTTATGTATTTTTTTATTGTTTTATATTATTAACGCTGAACCATCATAATTCTCCTGTGTGTGTGTGTTTGTGTTCCTAACTGCAGCATGTGTATGCAATGTAGCAGATGGACTTGAAGATCGTTTCTGATCTTTTATTAGTTGGTGTCTCATTTGAATACTGAATCTGCAGCGATACATTATCCACATTTAATTGAAACGGGTTTTATGTAACCGTCATGAGATTAATATTTCCCAAAAGAGAAAAAATATACATTTTCAGTTGAAAACAGGTGGGATGCATGCGAATGAGTGTTTATGCTGTTGTCTGTTTGTTCATCTTAATATGCTATTACTGCTTTTCAGATCCATCGACAAAGTTATTATGTTGGGCGTAGAAGCTATTTCATCGATTCAACAGGAACTGTCTACTAGATACGCTACCATATTCAAGAAAAGACACACATATACCCAGACATACGTACATACACACATACATATATATATATACATATATATATATATATATATATATATATATATATATATATATATATATATATATATATATATATATATATATATATATATATATATATAGATATATAACTATTGTATCCTTTAAAAGGTTTTTTTTTATCAATTTCTTTGTAATCTTTCAGGCCGACTAATAAGGTATCATTTCTTGATAATCATGTATCTAATATCTCGCTAGTTAGATTCTATTATTGAATGACCATTGACATTAAGAACAATCTACTTTGAACAATGTGGATGCTACATTTTTATAATTGTTATATCCAAATAGTTTTTGTCGAATATTCAGTAGGTCACTGGTGTCTTCAGTATTAAAATTTGTATTGTGTAAGGAATAAGTTTCAGGAAACAGTCTCTAAATAGATATTCTTAAAACTAATCTATATCGCAGCTGAAAAGTAGTAAGGAGGTCCTATTAAAATATTCGGTGTTAACAGCATTAAACTAGAAAGATAAATGAACGTATTTGAGTATTTCAAACAACAAGTTTTGAAGATTGGTGTAAATATGTACACATTTCTTGTTCAGATATTTGATTACCCGCATATATAATTCATATTTTTTTTCAGACTATAAATACTTGTTTAAGCAAATAAGGCCTATGGAAAATATAAGGTAAATTCCTTTCACAGCTATTTATGAGTTGAACCATACGTCTTAGCCGGAAAAGTATTGGTGACCCTTCCATAATTTTTAGGCGAAGTAAGGGTTGGGTATTACTTTCTTTCCCCATACGGTGACAAATATATGCCCTGCCATGTTCAATGTGTGTAGAAGGGAATGTGGAATGTGCACTTTTTAATCGTCATTATTCTTTTCAGCAAAGTCTATAAGAAAATATAGATGATATATGCTAGGAAGTTGGTTGTTCTTCCCCTACCTTCTGGGTCATTTATCAGATGCTCTGAAACAAATGGTTACATTCTTTTATTTTCCCAGTATCTTGTAATAGTTTCCCACTCACTCGTCCTCTCTTGAAAATGAAGAAAACGAGTATCTAAATGTTGAGGGAATTTAGAGACTACTTGAATTTGGTAACAGTTAAAGTACTTAAGTTTATTGCTTAAAGTTTTTTTTATCAACTTTTACGTGTGGTTTATTCTAATTTATCTTTTTTAACTATCATGTTCATTAAAAAACATACACAAATATTTAAACTATTATGGTACGAAAAGCTAATACCTGACTTTCTTTAAAAAGGAAAACCGGGCGAGATATAAAGCAGTATTTAAGTTGTCTTTATAGAATTTTTTTTTCTTAAAAATGACTATTCCTTTAGTTTGGGTAATTCGAGACATAAGACATCATTATTAGTGATAATAAGAGGTAGAACTTGTTATCCCATACGTGTATTTAAAACTTTCTTATCACTAAAGAGGAAGGATTCTCTACCCAAACCCCCTGTAACCTCTCTCTTAAATATTTTGTATCCATTCTTCCATATTTGTACCAGCGACTATCTATCCTATGAAAAGTAAAACTTTATGTTTGCTTATGTGAATTACCAACAATAACAATATTTCCAATG
The DNA here is from genome assembly GCF_036898095.1 of Palaemon carinicauda. Taxonomy (NCBI): domain Eukaryota; kingdom Metazoa; phylum Arthropoda; class Malacostraca; order Decapoda; family Palaemonidae; genus Palaemon; species Palaemon carinicauda. Next base: position 110,154,874 of record NC_090739.1, on the reverse strand, counting down.
AGAGAGAAAATGTTTAGCCAATAAAGTTTAGTTTTATTTATATGTATTACCAAAATAGAGGTTTCCAATGGACAGTGATAGGTTTAGAAAATAAGGTTGAGCTCTTTGGTTTTTATGATGAATCAAGATATGTAAAATCCTACTCAATGGCTTATTTCAGCCAAATCCAGAATATTTGGTAGCAATACAACGATGTTTGTGAAGTAGGGCATATTCTCGCTCTACAAGGATGATCCAGAAAATATTAATAGTCTATATTCCAGGAAATTAAAAATCGTAAGCGTAGGCTCCACATTGTGATCTTAACAAAGTGATCATAAACTTTACGGGAGTAAAGGAGGCATGAAATCTATTGCAAGCTCTCGAATAATCAGCTTTAACAAATAACATATGTAATCAATGTTTTTTATCAGTAGGGTTAACATTGGCAATATAATAACCATAACTGAAATAGAGTTGAAATTCGCGTGTGATACATTAAACGGCTTTTCTTATTTATATTGATTCTAGCCAGATACCAATTATTGAGCGTGCTGCACACAAGAAAACTGAGAGGATATGCTTCTTTATTTGTGTATACATTGCTTGGTGCACGTGCATTACATAGGGCCCCATCCTGAAGCAGATATGCATGTGAAAGAGAGTGACCTGCCTTACAGAGTTGTTCTGTTTGAGGGTCATCTGGCTGGAATTATGCAGTTTTTACGCAGTCAATGGTGATCAGATCTTCTTTTCCATTATTGTTGAGAAGGAAATCTTTTCAAGTATGACAGATGACAAGGAAAAAGTCCGTATATGGGAGCCTAAGTGGTAGCTTGTAAGCGTTGGTGCACATGAAGACGTGTGTTGGAGTGTCTAGGTCTTTTGGTATGTCATGTATTGGTGTGGCATTGCAAGTCTGAAGGCAGTGGTTGAATTACCCCACAATGTGATGTAAATGCTGGTGATCATCAGAGGAGTTGGCAGGAGGAAAAATTTCTACAAACGGGTGGCCATATGCCATTTTTGCTGCTGGGATATCCATGATGTCCTTGGGAATGGTCTTCAGTACGAGGAGGACTCAGGGAAGTTGTAAAAACCAGCTGGTTTCAGTAAAAGGGGACATCAAAGCTACTTTAAAGGTAAGATGGAAATGTTCCACCATTGTGTTGGCTGCAGAGATGTAAGATGTAGTATGATGTAGGGTAATTCCGAGAAGATGCCCTAATGGTGTCCACAATTGAGAGATCAACGTGGTACCACTGTCATAAGTAATATTCTCTGTGATGCCAATTCCTGCTAACCATCTGGAAGGTAAGGCAGCAGTACATGAGGCGTATGCTGCATGTGGATAGCTTCAGACTAATGAGTAGAGTGATAGATGAATGTGATTAGGTAATGGTGCCCTTGTGATGTAAGTATGGCTCTAACCATGTCAATGAGAATGTTTGAAACATGCCTCTGAGGTTGATGAGAAGTGCTCGCACCTCAATCTATGTGTTGATACACTTTTGAAGTTGGACATGAAATACAGGCATGCACACAATCCTTGGCATCTTTAGTAAAGCCATGCCATGTAAACTTTGACTTCAGTAGCTGTGCAGTAGAGCAGTGCAAGGCATGTGAGATGTCGAGGATCAATATAAAAACCTTTCAGTTGAGGAGGTAGGTAGCCCCGCCTTGCCATACCAGTACTGATGTCACAGGAGAGGGTGGCTTTACAATCATTGAAGGCAAGGTTTTCCAATGGAGACACGTGTAGGATACCCTGCAGGTTTAGTACTCTGTGTCCTTTCGATGGGATTTTACCAAGACCTTGTAATCCATTTTCAGGCGAAAAGCATCCAGTATATTATTAGAAAGGGTTCTTGTGACAGAATTCAGTTTATCAGGGATGTGTTGAATGGTAAAATTATATGAAAAAAAGGGCAGAGATATGTCAGCATTGATGGGCAGATGAGGTGTCAGACTATTGAAAGATGGCATGCACAAGGGGTATATTTTCCATGCATTTGATAAAGGACATGTCCTCTAAGAAGTGCTGGAAGTAATAAACGTACAAATATACAGCTTGTAATTTGTGGTCAAAGGTAAAGCAGGTAGATTCTGCTTTGGAAAGTTTCTAATTGAAGAAAGACAATGGATGGGATAATCTATCGATCATTTGTAACTTGTGTTGGTGGAGAATAGGAGGGATGCAGTTGGCACAGGAAAGAAGAAAGCAGGAGCAATTGATATGGCTTCCTTTGCATTGAAGAAGTTCTCCTTCTGAAGGGGTCCCTCTTCAGATTTTTGGATTGCCCTAGAGGAGTCGAGTTGTAGAGGGGAGCAAGAGTGGCAGCGATGCCTGGTAAGAATTTGTGATAATAGTTCGCCATACACAAGAACTCCTGCAGTGTTTTGTCAGTTGAGGGCGTGGTAAAGCTCTGCACTGCTTATAGTTTCTCAAGGAGGGGATATACGCCCTCTGGAGTGATGCAATGACACAAGAATGCCACTTTCCTGGCATCAAAGGTACACTTGTCATACCTGAAAACAAGGTTGTTCTGTTGCACGCAGTCAAAGATGATGTGTAGTTGGTCTTCTTTAGAGGGGGAGAATACCAGTATTTCGTCTACATAACATACACATATCGGGTGGTCCCTTAAGATGCCATCCATGTGTCGTTGAAATATTTTCCATGTATTATGAAGTCCAAATCAAGAGTAATTGAAAGTATATGTACCAAAGTGGGTGGTAACAGCAGTTTTGGTAATGTCTTCTGGGATTCATGGGCCCCTGATAATACCCCTACGGGAGGTTGAGGGTCGAAAATGCTTTAGCACTGTAAAGGAAGGTGGTGAAGTACACAATGTTGGGGAAGGGCTAGTGGTCTGGTTCTGTCTGCATGTTACGAGAGCTGTAATTCACACTGGCTGTAGGGATTCAACCTTCTTTAGAACGACTTGTGGTGACAATGACCATTAACTTGAGGCCTTTTGACAAAGGCTCTTTTCTTCCATTTCTTGCAAAAACTGGGGGCCCCATTGTCTTGATATGGTGATAAATATTATGCTTGCCAGAACCTTGGGCATCTGGTATAGTTCCAAGTGGAAGAAGTTATGATATAAAGTGAGGATCTTGGCACAGGCAACCTTGGGCATGCTGATGTGGAGAGCAAGGTCAGAGAGAGAAGGTGATAAAGGACTAAATGAGTAAAAGCTGGCGTTGACTAAGCATTGATGTGCAACGTCAACCAAGAGGTGGAAATTGGTGAGAAAATTTGCTCTGATGAGATACAGCATAATGACGGTGATAATGAAATTCCACCAATATCAGACACCCCTAAACATTAGTGTCAGCATTTCATAACTGTGGTATGAATAGCAAATGAGGACATCACCCCAGCCTTGAATTATGTGGTCACTCGTTGAAGAGGGAAAGTTGTAGAAGGGAACAGCAGGCACCAGTTTCTACCAGAATTCGTATATTAAAACCTGAATCGTGCAAAAAGAAGAAATAAGTTAATGAGGAGGCCACCAATACCGGCCTACTTACACTTTCTTTGTCATTGACATCATTTAGCGCATTTATTAGTAGCAGCCTTGTATCTGAAGTGGTTGTAGCACAACTGTTGGCAAGGGACCTCATCATGTGGCTGTCGGATGCGTTGGGTGGGTGCGGGCATTGCACTATATAGGTTGGTGGTAGGTGGCCTCGTTGTTACCCAGGCATGTTAAGAGGTGGCCATCAATGTCCTACAGCTTTCACCTCAGCTTCAGTCACCGGGGAAGTGGCTCTTGGGTCCATCATGGGCGGGAAGGCAGCCTGGGTATTCGAGGCACTCCGTACACATGGTACACCAATGTAACGGAAGTGAAGGAAGCATGACATCAATGATGAGCTCCCAAATAACCATCTTTATTTAGTGAAAAAAAACACAGGTATTCATAGGCCCACAAAGGGTACCGTGAGTGTTATAACTGCACGTATATATTTAACGGCTTTTGTCAGTAAAGTCGACATTGGCATAAAATTGACAATATAATAATTGTACTGATAATATAGCTGAAATTACCGTTGAATGTAACATTCAACGGCTTTTTTCGTTTAAGTTTTTGGTCATATGATGATTATTTTGCGAACTGTGTAAAAGAAAACGGATTGAGGGTATTCTTCTCTATTTGTGTATGAGAGAGAGAGAGAGAGAGAGAGAGAGAGAGAGAGAGAGAGAGAGAGAGAGAGAGAGATCCTTTCTGTAAGGCTTTTCCGGATCTGCTCCGAAAGACATCCGGACATAAGAAAGAAGAGTCAGGTAACCGGAAAACTCCAAACTTCCTCACAATGCATCATTTTTCTCTTCCTGCGGATGATTTTTTGTTGACATTAAGCAACGCTCCTTCGCGGCTTCTTTTTTTTCTTGCTTTGCTGAATGGACTTTGATATGTTTAGGTTTTCTACCCTAGAAATGACGAGGGATATCTCTTGAGGGACTCTCTTGTATACACATCCTGTCGTTGAGATGTTGAAAACTACAGTATATAATTTTTTCATTTATGTGAATTAATCGTAAATTTTGTTCTTATCTATTCTTTCTCTTTTTTTTCTATTACTAATATTATAATTTGTATTATTAGTAATATTATTATCAGTGTCTTCAAAAGAAATGTGTAACTTTTATTCTAAGGGAATTACAGTAAAGTTTTTCATGTAATGGTGCTCTATTTTATACATTTCCCTTGGCTTGTATTGCTTGAAATATTGTTTTGTGAATATGAAAATCAAAGTTCTCTAGGAATTGCCGTTTACATTCAATTTGTTTCATCTCCCTTTATTATTATTATTATTATTATTATTATTATTATTATTATTATTATTATTATTATTATTATTATTATTATTATTATTATTATTGCTAATATGAAAATATTCATGAAGCAAAAGATATGAATGAGAGTATTTAATGGCAGGAATGGCTTAAGGACCATCTGCGGGGTTGGTAAAGATAATTTTGACCAAATTGACCTAGAAAATTGTTGAGTTCAGTGTGATGAATGAATATGAGTATTCCTTAGAAAGATAGTTTTCTATACACTTTTCATAATTAGAGTGGGGTTTTAAATCCTTATTCTCCTAGTTTTAATTGCCCTCCATTCATCAGTAGCCTTTTGAAAATCTATGTGATCACTTACAGTTTATCACTTTCAGAAGCAAAGCAGCATTAGATAATAAAAAAAAATTCTTATCTGTTTTGCAAATAAGTTTTTAATTTCTTCCGTCTGCTGTATGACGATTCAATGGTCCAGTCCAAACCAAATTGAAAACTTTTGACATATGAGATAGATTATGTTCTTTCTGAGCTCTTAATGCAACATCTGCCTATGTACAGACGGTTTTCTAATCTACTTTAGGACGCAGCTCTAAAAACACAAAAAAAAAAAAAAAAAAAAAAAAATCTTGAAATCCTCTAATTTCAAAAGTCGTGGATTATTCTTTTCTTTTTTACCTAATATGATAGATGGATGAAAAAAAAGTATGTGGGCAGTTAGCTAGCGAATCATGGTAGGGAATAGTTTGTATCGTTAAGTACGAGTATTAGTAGTAAGAGTAATGTAAAGTGTGGTTTACCCACAATTTTATTTATGTAAAGGTACATGTTTCTTGCTATGGTCATAAAGTTAGCATAGTACAATAGTGATTTGGCAACATATCAATATAGTGAATTGTATAAATAATTTTTCTTTATCTTTTCGTATGTTTAATTCTATTGGGATGTGGTTGTGATTTTCCATATTCTATCTTGAAACCAACTCATATAATTATGACTTTGCAATATATTGACATAGTATAATCTACTGATTACATTTTCCACTGGAACATTTTTATTAGTTAAAGGGTTAACTTTTTTCAAGACGAACATATAGACATAATCTCCATCATCTGTGATCTGTGTTGATGTTTAGGCGTTTTCTCTCTCCTTCTGCTTCTCTTTGCTCCATTAATTTTCCGTTATATTGAGGTCGTTTGCTCCATGTTTTGCTCTATTTATTATTGTCGCAATTCTTGTCCCTTCTTGTATATTGTTTAGAGGGCTATTTGTAATAACCTGAAAATTCCTTGTATTGGTAGTTGTTACTTTACGTAATTTGTTCCGTTGCTTGTTGTGGATGTTGCATGTCTTTTTGTCTATCTTTTGCAACTTCTTTTGGGCAATTCGCTGCTAAAGATAATGTTGTTGATTGCAGTTGATATATTTCTTTGAATTTTCTGCACATTCCTTGTATGCAGGGTTATATAACGAGCATTCACAGCATATTTTGAAGTTTTTTTCTTTAGAACATTCCTTATGCAAATCCTCATAAGAATAGCATTTATAACAAAATGAAAATTTCACAAATCATATCCTGTTCAACATATTAACTTACGATGTATTGGTAGGCTATTTTTTTTTCTTTTTTTTTTTTTACTATCTTTGAACTTTATTTTCATAAATTGGGAATTTTTTGGTATTTTTATCACATCATTCACATTAGCCCAACCATTTTTCCTCGCAATGCTTTATTTAGGTTTTTAATTTCTGTATTCGTCTAGATATGTTGCTACTATAGTTCTCATGGAATTATATTCTGGGTGTTAATCACTTCAAACAGTTCCTTTAGAAAGACAGTCTTGGTCTTTGTCTTTAAGATCGTATCTGAGTGATCTTCATCTACATTAAAGAAGAATGCCGAGTGAGCTTGAGTTACTCCGTGGACTCTTACCATAATGTCGCATATACTGTACATTCTATAGCCTGAGCCGATTATTTGACATGTTCTGAGAATTGGGACTGTTGTCTTGTCAATTAATCTTCCTTTTGCATCATGCCATTCACTTTACTTGAAGTGTTGTCACAAAGAGGTGACATATAAACCTAGCTATGATGGCCCTTAACGATGTCGGTAACCTAAAGCCGATGGAAGATTTTTAAAAACCTCTGGGGCCACTATCGTTGAGTACTGTAAGCAGTCTTGAAGACACGTACGTCTTACATCTGTGGGTGTTGGAGGTGGACTATGATCAGGCAGATTATGTTGGGGATCCAGTGAGAACACACACACACACACACACACACACACACACACACACACACACATATATATATATATATATATATATATATATATATATATATATATATATATATATATATATATATATATATATATGTATATGTATATATATATATATAATCTCACTCCTTTTCTACCTCTCTCTTGCTCTCATGATCTGAACAACACTACAAATTCTTTAAGCTGAATCACTTTTACTACTACAGTACATGAAACTCCAAAGAGAAATCAAACGACTATCAGAGACCTACTTTCTTTTCTTTGTCTTGATAATGAAAAACATTAAACGGATCTGTAAAGGTCAGGTAGCGCTATCTATTTAATGAACCAACATAATCCAGTAAGAGGAGATATACTGTAGCGTTTAAAAGCATAGGATTTTAGTCTTTTACATATAAAAAGCCATGTTTAATTAGGATTGTATCGTACAAAAACATTTTGAAAAATTGTGGACGCCACACGAAAGATCCATATTCATGTATTTATTAATTCATTAAATTTTCCCTAATTTTGAAGCTTACAAACTACATGTTTCTATAGTATTTTTTTTTATTTGGCCGTTTTATGAATTTCAATGACACACATCCCACTTTTTTTAATACTATTCTGTATATGTATTGTAAGTTTATGAAAGTCGTGGATCATTCTCGCCCTACCGCCCATCAGCCTACCCAGCTGTAAATGGGTAGCGACATCTGTTGGAGTAAAATCAAAAGATCTACATCCAATGGTGTCACCCTTAAAAACTGCTCAATATATATATATATATATATATATATATATATATATATATATATATATATATATATATATATATATATATATATATATATATATATATATATATATATATATATATATATATATATATATATATTTACATTTATATATATATATATATATATATATATATACATATATATATATATATATATATTTATATATATACACACACACATATATATATATATATATATATATATATATATATATATATATATATATATATATATATATAAAACAATAAGTCATATTATTGTATGTTTTGTAATTGCATACTGAACCTGCTAATATTGCTTTAATATAAAAAAAGGCGCGTCAGCAAAATTATCAAAGATTTCCAGTAACTTAAAGATAGAACATGGAATTTCGCACAAGCTATAATTGAGAGAATTTGACCTACACATTCGAAATTATTCCCATCATTTGCTTGTGTAGATCAAACGCGTCTGCATTTAAATACCGTTCATAATGTTCACACCGTTGAATGTATGTATTTAATTCATATGTGCTCTCTAAAGTGATATTGTTTTTGGAAGCTCCATTTGAATAATTGACTTCTCTTCTGTATTTACTTTCCGCTGCGATTAATTCCATTTGCTGCCGAATCATGTACCTTTTAACGGTACAAATATTTTCGCGACAATTTTATCTTTGACATTTACCCTTATGATTTAAAAAAAACAATTTTACTTCGTTTTTCATAAAAGACAACGTCTCTTTGATTTTGCCATCCAACGATGTCTCTCCACGACCATGATTGTAATAAACAATAATGATATTGTTCCGAAATCCCCTGAATTATGAGAAGCATTCTTAGTCAGTCGTATACTGTATGTTGTTTCCTCTAAACTTTCAGCTATTTACTCTGCTAATTGTTTCTCAAACTGGATATTTCTAAGAATTAAATACCTTACATTTTTTTCAATTTTACAAGACAAGGAAGAAGATGACATATCTGAATGATATAGAACTGTCAGTGATTGTAATTTGGGTTATTAAAATTCTAAAACTACATGTCATTGATTTATATATATATATATATATATATATATATATATATATATATATATATATATATATATATATATATATATAATATATAATATATATATACATATATATATATATATATATATATATATATATATATATATATATATATATATATATATATATATATATAAGGGGGAGCCACTAATGTTACGTGTCCTATCAGAAGTCTTTCCTATATAAGAGTCTAATATGCTTCCTTTAAGTTTCCCAGTTAAATGCATATTTCAAACATATCTTCGCAACAATGAAGTTAGCGAAGGTAATTACCAGTCCTGTAATAAACGCTTCATGAAAAAAAACTCTCAAAATATCTTGGACAGAAAACTTTTCGACTCTGAACAATTTATATCATCTCTCTCTCTCTCTCTCTCTCTCTCTCTCTCTCTCTCTCTCTCTCTCTCTCTCTCACTTAGTTGAATACTCTAATTATTAGAGTATTCAACTAAGTGAGAGAGAGAGAGAGAGAGAGAGAGAGAGAGAGAGAGAGAGAGAGAGAGAGAGAGAGAGTATTCAACTAAGTGAGAAAGAGAGAGAGAGAGAGAGAGAGAGAGAGAGAGAGAGAGAGAGAGAGAGAGAGAGAGAGAGAGAGAGAGAGAAAGAGAGAGAGAGAGAGAGAAAGTCTTATTAGAGTCTAATAAGACTTTTTCCTTAAGACGAAGGATTTCAAACCAGGTTTGTTTGGTCTAAAATTCAAATAATTGTGTTTATCTTACTTTTTGTTGTGGTACTATATCTACATGATAACACGAAGGTAGTCAAGTTATTAACTTTTTACTTCTATAGATTTCTTTCTATTTGCTTGAGTTTTTTCCCTGCGTTTTGGGTAATTTTTCTCTTTTCATACCATTATATCTGTCTCTGTATACAGCATTTTATCTATAGATAGGTGGACCTATCTTCTTGAAGAGAGCACTTTGTTAATAGCCCACGTGACCTTTCATGAAATGCCTCTGGCCGAGCTCAGGTCTTTCGTTAAATGTCGAGGGAAGGAAGATTATCCTGAATGCAGTGCGTCTTTCACTAATTACTTCTGATTTATATTGGAATATATACGGAGACATAGATGCAAAAAGAACATCCTTATACTTTTTTTTTTTTTAGCAATTTCTGAAATATTTGTTTCTGATTCCAACAGTTATGTGAAATATGATAATTTGCTATTCTTCCTTTTAATTAAATGTTGTTTCCTGTTTAGACATATTGGTTGTTTCTTCTTTGCAAAAAACATTGCATTCATTGTTTCTTG
>NC_090739.1:110127222-110134722 GCF_036898095.1 Palaemon carinicauda | reverse complement strand
AAATAGATATAAACAAAATATGAAAGTATAACCTAGTTTTAAAACCAGGTTTTTTTCTATTAACGCAGAACAATTTAGAGACGAAAAGTATGTTTTCATCATTCTGAACCATAATCAGAGGAAATAAAATGAAATATACCCATTAAGAATTGCAATAATTGGTTGTCTGCAGGAGATATGATTGTTTTTCCATGAAACTTTCAGCTGTAACAACAATAGTTTTACTAAACACGAAATGGGAGGAATAAAGGTACGGTATTTCCTCCAATATGTAGAAGAAAATATATTTGAAATTTCGAAAATGTGTTAATTGGTTTGGTTTTACGTCTGTTTTCCATCCACTGTTTCCACGACAAACTGAAGGGAGTTACCATAATCTGTACCAATACTTATTATTTCGTTTTCATTCCAAATCACTAGCGTGCAAAATCGAATAGATGTGGCCGTAATTTATATAAAATCTATTTTTATGAGAGGTGGATATAGTGGGTCCTGGATATATCCAAAGATTACATATTTGTAATATTCATGCAGGGATTGTGAAATATATTTTGCTCTCTCTCTCTCTCTCTCTCTCTCTCTCTCTCTCTCTCTCTCTCTCTCTCTCTCTCTCTCTTACAATACTCTGCACTTGAATTCAGATATCTAACATATAGATTTAGCTCTGAGGTTAAAGTCTTCGGAATATTGGAACGTGATTTTGGCTTTTTCTATGATAAAAATATCATTGGTAAATAAATACTTGTTGGAAACGATTTTGAATTATATCTTTTCTTTCTCTGATTGTCAGTGACACATTTCCATAGCATTATAACTAAAATACTGTTAATAAAAACCGATTCTTAAAATGTTTTGCTGATTTGTTCAGGACTTATTTTTATATTGAATGAATAAACCTGTTGTAAAACTATGAGTTGTCATCTGTACGAATTGATACTACAAAAAGCACTGGTGAGATATCTTAATGATATTTGTTTTATGTATTCAACAGTTATAAAAAATCTTAATCACATTGTACTTGTGTAGTTTGAGTACTGTGTTGATCATAGGGGTATGGCTAAAATGGCTAATCCTTAAAAAATGGTACAATGTGTTGAATGATTTGCTGAAAAGAAATTGAATACGTAGATTCATGGAAACTATAGAACTAAGTAGGGTGAAGGATTTACTGTCCCGTCCGTCGATGGGTGCATGGCCAAAGAAATTTATGGTGTCAGAAACAGTGTTGGATAAAGAGAGGAAATTTGAGAAAACATCGATCATGCATTTTTTGTTGTTTTTTTTTTGTTGTGACTGTGCCCTTAAAAAGTGCAACTCCTACAGGCACTCAATTAAACGTAACTCATCTCAAAACGCTAAAGAACAATATGCCCATTGCCACTGTTGATGATATTATGCTACAGCCAACATTCCAAGAAATCATGCAACTAATGGTGCTCATAAATAGAGGACTATTAAATGAAGTAAAAAAATATTATATCTAATCAATTTGTAATTATTTCCATATTCTTGTCTGTTCATTTGCGTTTGAAATATATTTTGTTAAAAAATTATAAAGAGACATTATGAAAACCCTATATATTTGTGTTGTAATCCGTATGCTGTTCTAATCTCAACGTACGAGACCGTGTGCAATTCCCCAAAAAGGATTAAAACGAATTAATTGTTTTTTTATTAATTGCTTTTTTACGAAATCCCTCTGCTATCTCGTCTACACACAAGCAAGCCCTTCTCACTCCCACCACCAGCCCCCAACAATTAAAAAAAACTTTCTTCCACCAATAATGCTTTTGGGAAGGAGTTCCAAGTTCAAATGGAAACTCTTTGCTGCTTCCTCCATCTGCAGCTTCGAACAGAGATAAAATGAATAGGAAAACTTCACGTTTATCTAATAAAGAAAAACGAGGGTTGGACTCCGTTGCAAAGAGACGGCAACCACAAGAACTATTGCTCTGAAGGACTGAAGCTATGGAGTTTTATGAAGTCATCAAGAGACTTGATGAAGTTGATGTTATGGAAAGTTATGACGTTTTAATGAAGAGTGGAGATCAAAGAATTTACTTGGTGAGGAAAATACTTATATCTGAAAGCTTTTTAAATAGTCCAAATGCTATTATTTAATTAGCATATCCATATCATCTATTATTTAATTAACTATTTTGTTCTTGATAATTATGTACCAATCTTTTAATAAGGAGTTCCTAGAATGCTATTTTATAACTATTATCTCTAATCATATTGTTGAACACTATAAGACATTACTTTATATAACCTATCTCAATACTGAATCTGTTTATATCTTTGATGATTTTTTTAATGACTCAATACTTGATCACTTAGCATCATATCTATAATGCCATACCAGCCTGCTCTATATTGGTGATTCTTGATCGTTGATACTAATAGAACTTCATTTAAGAGGAATACATTTAAAAAAATATATATTCTTACCACCAGGAAAGGTGGATGAGAGATGAATTTTTGCATTCATCATACTTATATATGAGACGCTATGTTATATTGCTAATTGGGTCTTTATATGATTACGTGTTGTAAGTATATCAAAGTATAGATTTTGTTTTTACTGTTGAAAATATTAGTTAGAATAAATAATTTGAAAATTTCTTTAATTTCCATTACATTCCTTTGCTTCTTTACTATCATCTTTAAGAAAAAGAATGATATATACTGTATATATATATATATATATATATATATATATATATATATATATATATATATTGTATATATATACACACATATATATATATATATATATATATATATATATATATATATATATATATATATATATATATAAATGTATGTATTCATGATTATATGTGCGTTATCAGGGTTTTTTTCGCATGGGTAAAGCATTAAATGGATTAATTCAGATTAAATCATCAAAATGAAAAGTAATAAAAAAATGGTTACAATTTCATATAAACTTGACAATAACCTTAGCATTGTAAGAAAACAAACATGAAACGAGAAAATAAACGAAAAAAAGAAATGTGGGAGAAAATTCAGAGTTCAGAAAAAATAGCTCAAAGTTGGAAGGATGACTAGAAATATCTAAGTGAAAAATAGCAAATCGAAAGGGGCACTCAGAAAAGAGTGGGACTTTTATTTACCTTCTTTTCCTTATGGGGGCCGTCTAACTGACCTATCTGATTGATAGTTCAAAAGAGGTTTTTATTTCAGGGTCCCAAAAACTTTCTTGGGAGTTATAAATACATTATTTATGATTGAACTTTAGGTAAATTATCGATATTTACACTTGACTCAGAAGTATTTATGTCCTCACCAATGCATATCTTTTTTCGGTATTATTTTAACATAGAGAGGTCGATATGTTTTCACGAATGAATTCTCATCAAAAGAATTGTTGTCATATTAAATGCAAACGTGTAGATAAAGAAAGAAATATTTTTAATATACGGTATAATTATACAAATGCATACATAGGCTCAATGTATACATGTATATGTGTATGTATGAATATATGAATTATATACATATATATGTATATATATATGTGTGTGTGTATATATCTATTTATTGTATATATATTTGTCTGCAATAAACCACGGGCAAAATGAAAATAAAGATATCATAAGATGAAACTAGTTAGATTTCTTTCAATTTTTCTTTAATATTTTTGTTTATGGCATCTGAGCATCACGTATTCCTGTGAGCTGCACACACACACGCACACACGCACGCACACACACACACATTATATATATATATATATATATATATATATATATATATATATATATATATATACCTGTACTTATAGTGTAAATATATGTGTATCTACGCGTGTGTGTTTGTGTGTAAGAATAATAAGTTTGTGCGTGAAGTGAGGAACGGAAAGAGGAAGACAGAGACATCAACTATTCCGTTACCATCCATGTTGATTTACTTCGGAAATCTAGATCAACCGCCTCTGTATGTTATTCATCTATAGAGTATATCCACTAAACTGACATTCATATTCAGCAACTACAATTAGCCAGTGTAACAGATCAATGCTGTATCTTGTTAAACAATGGATCGATGCTTACAAAGCAATATTGCCTTTTGTTTGCATATAAGCCTCTGTAATTAACACATCTGCTGACGATCTTAGTATCCTAGCCGAAGGAGAGGTACAGGAAATTCCAGACTGGGGACCCATTGGTTGAAGCAAGATTTAGGTTTCACAAATAATTTGCCTTTTCATATTTCTCAAAGATGAGCATCAAACCCCTTTTTAAGGAAAAGGGTTCTATCTTGTTTATAATAACCATCAAATAAATTCATAATTATCGGAACAAATGTATATAGGCAGACAATAACTAACACTGGCATGAGTGAAGAACTTTCTAACGCCAGTCCACTTCAAGAAATCAAGAAAATATTTCACAAATACTGTTCACTGCATATTTCTGAAAAATGAATATCAAACTCCCTTCAAAGGAAAATGGTTCTATCTTGTTTATAATAATCATGAAATCAAGTCATGATTATAGAAACTAACGTATATAGTCAGACAACAACTAACATTGGCATAAGTGAAGAATTTTCCAACACCAGTTCAATTCAAGACTCGACAAAATCTTGTCTTAAAAATAAATATCTTTTCATGGAGCCTAAATACATTGTCGATCTCTTCCGTCTCTTTGGATTCCATACAAAGAAAGTTGACTCAATGAAAAGTCTTAATCTCCAGAGAAAAACTCAGCTGTTACGGAATCTCAACGTAATAAACTTTATCTGAGAAGGTTTTCTTCAAACGAGATAAAATGGACAAAATTCTAAGGAAAATACCTTATCTATTTATCTGGAAAGAAACCTAAAAACTCAATTTTATTATTCAAAACCATTGATTTATTGGCAATCTAATGAAAAGGTTTCTAGGTTATTATTTCTTAGTTTTTTATATTTTTCTTTACTTTTTACCACTATCTTATAACTTTTTTTTTCTATCGTTGAGCTCATTTCGATACGTGAATGAAAGTGCAACGAAAAATAGAGGGAAAGCAGAAATAAATATTCAATATATCTTTACGTTGTCTTGAATAATATTATAATTACAGAGGAAATTAGTTTACCGAAATTCAGAATTTGGGAAAAAAGGGTATAGGAGACATCGAATAAGGTAAGTAAATTTATATTAGTAATCGATTAATTAATAGAGTATTAGAAGAAAGGTGTAAACTAATTCTATTGAATGTTAATATGAATTAAACATAACGAGAGTAAATTATGATACCAAAAAAAAAAGAAAGTAAATAAAAAATCATTAGTCACAGTAGGCCTACATTGCAACGGAAGCGTAGTGATCAGAACATTAATATTCTTGCCATCTCTTATACGTGTCATAAAGCCTTAAGAAGACATAATGTCAATCAGGTAAGAAAAGGTTAAATTGATTTAGAACTTGAGTATTGCAATATTGCAAAGAATCTCTCCAACCTGCCTTTCCGAACCAAAACAATCTCATGACTCGAGTCATTGCAACTATTTCCACTACTGGATGGACGCTCTTCAGGCAATCAATAAACTAAGTGTTTGTTGAAGTTCTGTTTGGTATACCACAGAGATCTCTCGAGGATTCCATTTGATTCTGGTTTAGAGAGAATTCCCTTTGGAAGCTTGATTTGTGGGAGGAAGTTTCCTTTGTTAATACACGTTTCGACTTGCGAGGTATTTCGTGCATTTATTTAATTTACGATAATAGCGTTGTAACCACTAAGGTTCCGCCACTGCCTCTCTCTCTCTATATATATATCATATATATATATATATCATATTTATATATATATATATATATATATATATATATATATATATATATATATATATATATATATATATATATCATATATATATTATATATATATCATATATATATATATATATATATATATATATATATCATATACATAAATATATATATCATATATATATATCATATATCATATATATATATATATATATATATATATATATAAATATACATATATATATATACAAATATATATATCATATATATATATATATATATATATATATATATATATATATATATATATATCATATATATATATCATATATATCATATATATATATATATATATATATATATATATATATATATATATATATATATATATATATATATATACATATATATCATATATATATTATATATATATTATAAATATATATCATATATATATATATATATATATATATATATATATATATCATATATACAGTATATATATATATATATATATATATATATATATATATATATATATATACCATATATATATCATATATACAGTATATATATATATATATATACTCGTATATCATATATACAGTATATATATATATATATATATATATATATATATATATATATATATATATATATATATATCATATATATATATATATATATCATATATACAGTATATATATAAATATATATATATCATATATATCATACATATATATATATCATATATATGTATATATATATATATATATATATATATATATATATATATATATCATATATATAATATATATATATATATATATATCATATATATATATACCATATATATATATATCATATAAATATATATATATATATATATATATATCATATATATATATTATATATATAATATATATATTTTATATATATTTATATATATATATATATATATATATATATATATATATCATATATATAATATATATATATATCATATATATATATCATATATATATATATCATATAAATATATATATATATATATATATATATATATATATATATATATATATATATATATATATATATATATATATGTAATATATATATTTTATATATATTTATATATACATATATATATATATATATATATATATATATATATATATATATATATATATATATATAATATATATATATATATATATATATATATATATATATATATATATATATATATATATATGCTGTAGGTAATAAGTTGACTAAGGCGCCAGCCACCCGTCGGGATACTACCGCTAGAGACTTATGGGGTCTTTTGACTGGCCAGACAGTACTACATTGCACCCCTCTCTCTGGTTACGGTTCATTTTTCTTTTGCCTACACATACACCGAATAGTCTGGCCTATTCCTTACAAATTCTCCTCTGTCCTCATACACCTGGTAACACTGACATTACCAAATAATTCCTCTTTATCCAAGGGGTTAACCTTGCACTGTAATTGATCTGTGGCTACTTTTCTCTTGGTAAGGGTAGAAGAGACACTTTAGCTATGGTAAGGAGCTTTTTTAGGAGAAGGACACTCCAAAATCAAACCATTGTTCTCTAGTCTTGGGTAGTGCCATAGCTTCTGTACCATAGACTTCCAATGTCTTGAGTTAGAGTTTTCTTGCTTGAGGGTACACTCAGGCACACTGTTCTGTCTTATTT
>NC_090739.1:110114722-110119722 GCF_036898095.1 Palaemon carinicauda | reverse complement strand
ATATATATAATGTATTTGCATGTGTGTATGGTTGTGTTTCAAATAAATATTTTCAATATTAGTTTAAAATTTCTATATAACATGACATTCGATCGTTCAGAAGACCAATCAAACTCAGCATATGCCCCCTTTTTAATGTATGTATTACGTTCATGATAATTTCTTAACTTCTCGGTCGTTGCCTCCAATTAAATGCACTTTCCAATACTTTTCATGAGTCGTAAAATAGAAAATAAACATTTTATTCTTATCAAAACGCTCGTGTGAATTATTGCATTTTTAACAATACTAAAGGAAGAAAATATAATTGTATATAATCTAAAATTAATTTAAATGCTTAAAATTAGAGTAAGAAATCAAAATTAAATTGACAATTCTGTATACCCAAATTCATATATTCCATGAATATCAAATTCATGAATGCTAAATGAAAGCTCAAGGTTTATAATATGAATAACATTTCCCTTCTCGAAGTTAGGAATATAAAAAATAAACCTTTTTAAATCCTTTTCGAGGAATTAAGATTCTACAAATAAAAGTTCATCTGCTAATCCCTTCAGCAATATGGCTCCAAAGTTTAGGGGAACTGAATTAAAAAGGGAATTCACCTGACAACGGATGATAAAGCTTGACCCCAAAATGATTTAGAAAAGATATTTAGGCAGCGGTGGTCGTTGATATCGGAAGTATATAAATGATTTTGTCTTAAAATGACTTGTCTCTTTATTTACTAGTTTAATAATAAGTTTATGCACGTGTGAGACAAGAACAGATTAAAGTATTTTTTTTCTTTTACTACACACACACACACACGCATATATATATATATATATATATATATATATATATATATATATATATATATATATATATATATATATATATATATATACAGATATACGTACATATTTATATATATATGTGTGTGTGTGTGTGCGTGGATCATTCTTTTCTTCTAACGAGAATTACAATACTTGAAGAATTCATATTTCGATTTTACATATATGAAATGCTGAGTAAAATAAACATTATTAATGCCAATACATATGTTGACTTATGAAATATTAATACATCGAATCTTTCATATACACGTAAGAATCATTGCCCTCTTTATATACAGTAAGAATGTTCCATTTCATTCTTATTCATAAAATACAGAAGGCCCTCCACAGTAAACTACCCACCCGATGAAACAACCACTAACGGATTTATTAATCGACTTTGTAAATCGTCGTCTTATTTATTGTTTATTTTCAATCTGCATCTAAAAGCCATCGCCATTGAACTGGTCTCAGGCGATACCCTGAACAAACTGATAAGTAATGAATAGAATTACGTCAAGACACATTTGCCCAACCCACCTTCTCTTGTTGGTGTGGTGAGATACCTTTGATAGAAACCGATTTTTGGGGGAGATATTCATGGCATTGCTGGCTGAGCAATTTGCTATTCGGGGAAGCGCTGCTGCAGTACATTGTGATATCTTAGGTTTCAAGAGAAGGGGGGTTGCCTGTAAGCAGCTTTGTGTGTATACATGCGTGTGTTTAAACATCCTTGCAGTCCTTGAGAAGGATTTTGGGGGCATGAGGCTGCAGTATAGTGTATTTTTCAACCACTCTAGGTGCATAGCTACCATATACAGTTGCCTTCATTATTTCCGGTACACTTCACTGGAACTTAAGAATATATCTGATAGTTGTACATTGTAGCTGGTAACGCTGTGTTAAGCAAAAGAGAAACTTAGCAACGCTGCCTTTATAACAAAGTCGTTGTGCTTATTAACAATGTCATCAAAATCATTACCTTCGATAACTTCGTTGCGGCGAAGGTTGTTTTAAGGGGCGTATGTTTGTATGTCTGTCAGTCTGTGTGTTTGTATTTTGCATAAATCAAAATCTATTAGGCAGAATCTCATGAAATTTTGTGGGAAGAAGGCTGGCCATGATCCAGGGACAATTTCATTAGATTTTGAGAGTGACTTGGTCAAAGTCAAGGCCAAGGTCAAGAAAAAGTAAAAACTCGCGTTATAAAACTCAAAACTATTTGCCTGAATCTCATGAAATTTGGTGATATGATTGGCCATGATCCAAGGACAATTTCATAAGATTTTAGGAGTGATAGAATCAATTATCAAGGCCAAGGTCATGAAAAGGTCAAAAAAGTCTTTTTGCTACACTGTGGTCAATTTTTATCTGATTTGCATGAACTTAGTGCCAAAATGGGCATAATTCAATTGCCTATGTATATATATATATATATATATATATATATATATATATATATATATATATATATATATATATATGTGTGTGTGTGTGTGTGTGTGTGTGTGTGTGTTTTGGGATCAAATACTCACATCATCATTAGTTTTCTTGGTGACAAAACTGGCGGTGACGAAGGTATGTGCTCTACCGAGTGCCCGTTCGAGTTTTTATTAGATTTATGAAATGCTTAATAAAAAAGTAATGGTATTTGCTTAACAGAACTTCGTAGAATTAATAAAATGCTGTTGATCACGTGTTCACAAACTCAGCGACTTAGTTTTACAAGCAGCGTTGCCACCAGTTTCTCTTTTGCTAACACAGCATTACCTGCTACAATGTATCACTGTCACACATATGTCCTCAGTTTCCCATGAAGTGTACCTGAAATAATCAATCCAACTGTACACAACTGTACACTGCTTAAGACATGCAAGAGAAATTACATCCCTAATCGACCCTCTGACTCTCTCTCCTCCCCTTTATAAACCTTTCTTTTGTTAAAGTTCTTTAATCTTTATTTCATTTTAATTTTCTTATTTGCATTCTCGCTCTGGATTTAAGAGGAGGCACTACTCGTGTTTTGGTAGTAATTTCTCTCACTCGTTTCCTTTTTATCTCCAGACGTAAAGGTTTGAGAGGTCTTTTATTACCTTCGGTTATTTCATCTTTTCTTTTACATTCATTTCTTTTTATGTTCTTTTTTGGCACAGGAACTTTATAAGAGTAATCATTATTATTTTTCATGTATCCATTTCTACATTTATTATGATTATATTCTTACTTATTTTTACTTCTCACTCAGGTATCTTTAGTTTGCTATGTTATCATGTTCCTCCAATGTTTTACAAATCTATTTCAAAGATCATCCGAATAGCTTCTAACTTACCATTCCATACACCTATTGATCATCTGACTTAGTGTATAACGTGTACATTTTTAACTAACTTATTGGGTTTCTTTGCAAATTCTCCTATGGCCTTCGCAAAAATGGGAGATTTTACGAAGGGTATGTATTCACACTTGTCGTCGTTTATTTCTTTGTATGTGAACAACTTTACACATAAACTACAATAATTATTTTGACCAAACTTTATATTCGTGTTGGGTATGACCCGACGATGAACATCTAACATTTTGGATAAAGTACATCAAAGTACAAGAGCGCAGCGGTACTTTGAAAATAATCGCAATTTTGAGTAAATGCCAAATATTTTGTTAGTTTACTTTTTGTTTGTGAACAACATTACGCAAAAACTACATAACCAAGTTCAACGAAACTTGGTGGAGATGTGGGGCATGACCCAAGTCACAGGGTTACCAGATTATTTCCACTGGATTGTCGTTCATGAGCCTTAAAATTATCGCTCTATTAACCAAAATTATCGTACACACTTTCAACATGATTATTAAGGAGTAACATAAATTACTTATTTCGAGGTATTTTAGTATAATTGTATAATTAACACATACACACACACACACACACACACACACGCACATATATATATATATATATATACCTAAACTATGTATCGTACATCGTACCGGACCCAAAATAATCGTACATGTACGATAATTATCGTACGAATGGCAACCCTAACCCAACGGCAAATCCATAAGATTTTGAAGATTAATCACAACTGATGATTAAATAAGTATCGTTCAAAGTTTCGGATTATTCCTAATATAGATCTATGAAATCAGAAGTTATGGAATTAAACACGGTACACCCTATCTATTTTCAATAGCCACACCATTTAAAGACGAAAAATAGAGAGAGAAACTATTCGATTAATTTTATGGGCGATCGTAGAACAACCATAAAATTATCTATATACGAGACAGAATTTTCAACTCTACTCTACCTAACTATGCGTTAACTATTTAGGGTTTTTTCTTTAGGCTAAATTCTTGTCACTGAATATGTTTGGAAATAAATAAAAGGTAAATGAAGAGATATTAGCATTTATTTCACCTATATAATACTGATTATCCTATATAATCAAAATAATATCTTGTGTAAATATATTCAACATCTCATGGAAATTATATTGATAGACAGACAGATAAACACAAAGACAGAAAGAGGGATAGAGAGAACGCAGGTAAGGTTTAACACTTATTTCAGATGGTCTAGAAATATAAAAAGTAATTTCAAACAGAATGACATGAGTACATACTCAAGTACACCAGATGTCGAATGACGAAAGTAGTGGTGAGAAAGAAAAAAAAATAGCCTGCCAGGGAAGGCACTCCTAAAATAAACTGGAAGGGGAGGCTGCCCCATTCCACCGTAATGGCAGCACAGTGTTTACAAACCTCAAAATAGCTCTTACATAAAAGTCTCTTTAAGTGCAAGGTGTTTGCTTATTTCATGCTCGTGCATATGAGAGAGAGAGAGAGAGAGAGAGAGAGAGAGAGAGAGAGAGAGAGAGAGAGAGAGAGAGAGAGAGAGAGAGAGAGCGGGTGTTATTGTCAGAAAATTTTTTCATTGTAAATCTTTTACATTTGAGTTTATTTCAGACAACTGTTACTGAACAATGACAGACAATTTTAAAGGAAACCAAAGTATGTCTGAAATCATATCTCAGAAATATAAGGATTTTATAAAAAAAGAAAAAAATACATTGTACACTAACAGACAAGAATACAATTCTCTATTTAAAGAGAAAGGTCTTAGACGATTTGGTCTTAACATTAGGTATATGCATTAACCACGATATTAACCACATATTA
>NC_090739.1:110102222-110104722 GCF_036898095.1 Palaemon carinicauda | reverse complement strand
TTAAACGCATATCTCTTGATTATTTCCTTCTAAGTCTTTTGCATAATAGTTATATAGATTTAATTTTGTGTTTTACCGGCCAACAGTTCAAAACGTCAAACATCAATGCTATGGCATTTTGAAGGAAAGAGTACAGATATCATCCTCAACCGTATGACACTTTGCCATGAGAAGCCATGATATTTAAAATATTGATCTGTTTAACACTCTACTGTTTCAGTTTTCGAGCTGACTCTCCTTCGCAAGTCTGTTTTGATCCGAATAAAATGGGAGAGGTGATTTCACGTGTAACGAACAGGCAAAGCTTAAATCTTCCAGGTGCGTCTGAGGGAAACTATATTGCTTACTTCTTAACCCTCAAAGTAGCTGAGACCGAACATGAACATGCATGCACATTCAAACACACAAACACACACACACACACACACATATATATATATATATATATATATATATATATATATATATATATATATATATATATATATATATATATATATGTAAATATATACACACATACATAATTACACACACACACATATATATGTATATATATATATATATATATATATATATATATATATATATATATATATATATATATATATATATATATATGTGTGTGTGTGTATATATGTATGTGTGTATGTACGTGCGTGTTAAGCCTACCTGACACTTGCGCGCATTTTTGCCACGCACTGGCACGCATTGATGCGTGTTGGTGCGTGCCACAACGCACTGGTGTTTTTCCCGTACTGTTCACGACCAGTTCAGTCCAGTTCGCGCATCGTTCACGCGACGTTCACGCGATGGCACGAATTGGCACGCGTAGTTCACAAGAAGTTCACGACACGTTCACGCGAGTTCGCTCATCATTCCAAATCGTTTCCGCATCGTTCACGCCAGTTCACGAATTGGCCACTCCATATAAAAACGGGGCTTCTCCAACCCGAGGACATTCTTGGATTGGCTTCGGAAGAGACAACAATGCTTTCTGTCAGAGACACCATTGCATTGAGGAGAAGAAACGTATCTTTTTCGTTTGTATTTTTTGTTGCCCTTTATTTTTGTTTCAATAAGAAAGCATTTGATTTACATATAAATAGCAGACATAAAATATGTACAAGTATTAAGAAAGCATTTTATTTTAACATTAAAAGCAGCAAACATGAAAAGTTTTTAGGCTGTTGTTTTTAAGGTAATAGAGAAAAAAGTGTATTGAAATAAGAAATAATTTTATTTTTACATTAAAACAGCAAACAGAAAAAATTTGTTTTGCTCTTCATTTTAAGGTAATAAAGAAGAATAAGTATGTTGATGAAATAAAACATCATTTTATTTTTACATTCAAACAGCAAACTTAAAAATTTCTTGCGTTTATTTTTCAGTTCATTTTTATTTAAAACAAAAGTTTTGGGTCTTGATTGGTAATAGAAGAAAATAAGTGTGTGCATGAAATAAGACATCATTTTATTTTTACATTCAAACTGCAAATATAAACAATTATTAGGTTTATATTTTTCTTTCCTCTTCATTAATTTTTTCGTTTCCTTTTTGTTTCTCTTCATTATAAAGTTATAGAAATAGTTTGAAATAAGACATCATTTTAGTTTTACATTCAAACAGCAAATATAAAAATTTATTAGGTTTATTTTTCTTTCCTTTTCATTATTTTTTTCGTTTCCTTTTTGTTTCTCTTCGTTATAAAGTTATAGAAATAGTTTGAAATAAGATATAATTTTTTTCACATTAAAACAGCAAATATAAAAATTTATTAGGTTTATTTTTCTTTCCTTTTCATTAATTTTTTCGTTACCTTTTTGTTTCTCTTCATTATAAAGTTATAGAAATAGTTTGAAATAAGATATAATTTTTTTTTTCACATTAAAACAACAGATATAAAAATTTATTAGGTTTATTTTTCTTTCCTTTTCATTAATTTTTTCGTTTCCTTTTTGTTTCTCTTCATTATAAAGTTATAGAAATAGTTTGAAATATGATATCAATTTTTTTTCACATTAAAACAGCAAATATAAAAATTTATTAGGTTTATCTTTCTTTCCTTTTCATTAATTTTTTCGTTTCCTTTTTGTTTCTCTTCATTATAAAGTTCACGCCACTTCCCGCATCGTTCACTCCAGTTCACGCCAGTTCCCGCACTGTTCACTCCAGTTCGCGCTTCGTTCACGACTATTTCACGGCCATTTAGTGCGTGCCAATGCGTGCCACAAACTTTAAACATTTCAAAGTTCTGGGCACGCATGGCACGCATTGGTACGCTCTGGCACGCGAGTTCTCGCACTGTTCACGACATTTTCACGGCTCGTTCACGCGAGTTCGCGCATCAATGCGTGCCAGTGCGTTCCACGAATGCGTGCAAGTGTCAGGTACCCTTTAGTGTACGTGTGTGTGAACACATGAACGATCTCATTTAAGCTGTAAATGATTTCCTCCAAAACATAACCATTTCAGCCATCGGATCCTAAAATCGTTTCCTGCC
>NC_090739.1:110082222-110099722 GCF_036898095.1 Palaemon carinicauda | reverse complement strand
AGGAGATAATAAATGGAGAGATATTGAATTAAAAGCTCAAGATAGAGACGATTAGCGAAATCTAACCGAGTCCCTTTGCGTCCATAAGCGTAGGAGATGATGATGATAATGATTATATATATATATATATATATATATATATATATATATATATATATATATATATATATATATATATATATATATATATATATATATATATATATATATATATTGGAGTAGGGAGACGCGTTCTGTTTTTTTCATTCATTTATTTGCGCCGACGTTTCGTATCAGCTTGATACATTTTCCAGGCTGAAACGATTACAAGTTAATTTTGTATAAGTAAAAAGATACACACAACGTTTACCAACACCAAAATTAAAAAGCTTTTTAATAAATTAAGAATAAAAACAGAGTAAAAACAGAAACACAGAATAAGTGAAAGGGCTTGGAGCGAATATAGAGAAAAAATTAATTCAATGATAATTATAATAATAATAATAATAATAGAAAGATATATAATAATAATAATAATAATAATAATAATAATAATAATAATAATAATAATAATAAAACGAACAAGACACCTACCCACAGCGGTAGCGTAAGGAGAACTGACATGAAAAATTGTTATGGAAGGGAGTGTAAACAAAAACAACAGGTAATTAGGCAATAAACAATTGGGTGGAAGACGACTGGTGGTTAAGAGAAGGTACAGTTAGCTTAATCATTATTGATTCAAGGGTGGTTAGTTCGTCTATATGTTGGGTTTTTCCTATTATATTAAAATGACTGGTATCTATGTGTGTTTTGCAACTTTTACTGGGATTTCTTATGTTAGATTGTTCTGGATTTGATAGTCGACAGCCCGTTCTATAGCTAATTCCCTGATGAGAGGAAATTCGGACTTTTAGCAGCCTCCTGGTGCAACCGATGTAAGTGCCAAGATCACATATGGGACAATTATACTTATAAACGACACCGGAGGCAAACAGGGGGCTGATCTTATCCTTGACTTGGAAGAGTGAGCCGATGGTTCGGGGGTTTATGGGAATTAGTTTTAAATTAAGGGCAGGCAATTGCTCACTGAATAGGTTAATGCATTTTTTCCTAAATTTATTATTATGGAGAAAGGGAAATCTAGCAAACATACGGAGCTTGGGGACATTGTGGACTATTGGGGTTGGATTGAATTTCAGATTAAGTAGCTTATTAAGGGATCTATGAAAAATTGCTGGAGGGAAATAATTTTCCTTAAAGTAATCAGCAAGGAAAGTCACTTCAGTATGAAAGGTAGACCAGCTTGATGTCAGATTAATGGCTCTATGGAGGAGAGTTGACACGGAATTCAGTTTAAAGTTAAAAAAACATGAGCTATAAAAATTGGTCCCCAGGCCAGTAAAGGTGCTCTTTCTATAAATACCAGTATGAAAGCCAGACTCGTCCTTGGATATCCTCACATCAAGGAACGGAAGTGAATTCTGTGTCTCGGTTTCAACCGTAAATCTAATGTTATGGTGTTGGTTGTTTAAAAACTCAAGAAAGGTATCAGCATGGTAATTACATCTGAACAAGGCGAAAGTGTCATCTATGTAGCGTCTATAAAAGAGTGGGCGGAAATTAGGTGGGCATACATCTAAAGCTCGCTCCTCCAGGGAGCACATAAATATGTTTGCAAAAGTAGGACCCAGAGGGCTTCCCATGGCCATCCCCTCAGTCTGCTTAAAAACCGTATTATTAAAAACAAAGGGCGTATCCAGCACGGCTAATTCTAAAAGCAACTTGAATTGAGTTCTATTAAAATTGTTGAACAAGCAATCGTCAGTGGGAAATAGCCTGTCTAAAATGATGTTGATAGTCTCGATTACGGGAACATTTGTAAACAGAGATTCCATATCAAAGCTCGCCATATCAAAGCTCGCCTCTGTTTACAAATGTTCCCGTAATCGAGACTATCAACATCATTTTAGACAGGCTATTTCCCACTGACGATTGCTTGTTCAACAATTTTAATAGAACTCAATTCAAGTTGCTTTTAGAATTAGCCGTGCTGGATACGCCCTTTGTTTTTAATAATACGGTTTTTAAGCAGACTGAGGGGATGGCCATGGGAAGCCCTCTGGGTCCTACTTTTGCAAACATATTTATGTGCTCCCTGGAGGAGCGAGCTTTAGATGTATGCCCACCTAATTTCCGCCCACTCTTTTATAGACGCTACATAGATGACACTTTCGCCTTGTTCAGATGTAATTACCATGCTGATACCTTTCTTGAGTTTTTAAACAACCAACACCATAACATTAGATTTACGGTTGAAACCGAGACACAGAATTCACTTCCGTTCCTTGATGTGAGGATATCCAAGGACGAGTCTGGCTTTCATACTGGTATTTATAGAAAGAGCACCTTTACTGGCCTGGGGACCAATTTTTATAGCTCATGTTTTTTTAACTTTAAACTGAATTCCGTGTCAACTCTCCTCCATAGAGCCATTAATCTGACATCAAGCTGGTCTACCTTTCATACTGAAGTGACTTTCCTTGCTGATTACTTTAAGGATAATTATTTCCCTCCAGCAATTTTTCATAGATCCCTTAATAAGCTACTTAATCTGAAATTCAATCCAACCCCAATAGTCCACAATGTCCCCAAGCTCCGTATGTTTGCTAGATTTCCCTTTCTCCATAATAATAAATTTAGGAAAAAATGCATTAACCTATTCAGTGAGCAATTGCCTGCCCTTAATTTAAAACTAATTCCCATAAACCCCCGAACCATCGGCTCACTCTTCCAAGTCAAGGATAAGATCAGCCCCCTGTTTGCCTCCGGTGTCGTTTATAAGTATAATTGTCCCAAATGTGATCTTGGCACTTACATCGGTTGCACCAGGAGGCTGCTAAAAGTCCGAATTTCCTTTCATCAGGGAATTAGCTATAGAACGGGCTGTCGACTATCAAATCCAGAACAATCTAACATAAGAAATCCCAGTAAAAGTTGCAAAACACACATAGATACCAGTCATTTTAATATAATAGGAAAAAACCGACATATAGACGAACTAACCACCCTTGAATCAATAATGATTAAGCTAACTGTACCTTCTCTTAACCACCAGTCGTCTTCCACCCAATTGTTTATTGCCTAATTACCTGTTGTTTTTGTTTACACTCCCTTCCATAACAATTTTTCATGTCAGTTCTCCTTACGCTACCGCTGTGGGTAGGTGTCTTGTTCGTTTTATTATTATTATCATTATTATTATTATTATTATTATTATTATTATAATATATCTTTCTATTATTATTATTATTATAATTATCATTGAATTAATTTTTTTCTCTATATTCGCTCCAAGCCCTTTCACTTATTCTGTGTTTCTGTTTTTACTCTGTTTTTATTCTTAATTTATTAAAAAGCTTATTAATTTTGGTGTTGGTAAACGTTGTGTGTATCTTTTTACTTATACAAAATTAACTTGTAATCGTTTCAGCCTGGAAAATGTATCAAGCTGATACGAAACGTCGGCGCAAATAAATGAATGAAAAAAACAGAACGCGTCTCCCTACTCCATTATGTTTATGCTTGAGTAATTGCTCCTGTCTCCATACTTTATATATATATATATATATATATATATATATATATATATATATATATATATATATATATATATATATATATATATAATATATATATATATATATATATATATATATATATATATATATATATATAATATATATATAATATATATATATATATATATATATATATATATATATATATATATATATATATATATATACATATATGTGTGTATATATGTATGTATACACACACGTAAACACATATATATACATACCTCATATTTTGATCGAACCCTCGATTCTTTAAATGAAAGTCAAATTATCTGCCAATCCTGCCGTCAGAGACCATAATAGAAGTAGAAACGTAGGTGGTAACTAGCGAATTCTATCGAATATTTGTGACCAGCCAGTGGACCAAATGATAGCATTTACTTCGAATAATCACAAATGAGTCAGTACATGATGAAAATCACCAAGTTATCGTGATCAATGGAAATAAGTTCCTACCTCACATCGGGATCAAAACCAGGACTCTAAAAATGAAAGACAAGGTAGTTTGAAATCCTGCAAGTAGAAACCGCAGGAGACGTGGGAATCGAAGTGCTAATTGCATTTCAGCATTTACCTGGTGATAATTTGCAAAGTCATGATTTATACCCAACCTCCGGACGCACCACCTAACTCAATTAATACCATTTAATTAGAATCACTCAAAAAGATCCAATATATGATGAAAATCAAAACAGTATTGACTTCAGTAAAAATATATCTTTATCTCAAGCATGGATCGAGCCAAATGTTTATGACATTCCATGATTTACCTAGCGAGACCACTTTATTACATTCAAGCAGATTTTACCCAATTAAAGAGTCTAGGGTTCGATCCCAGCGTAGAGTAGAAATATGAGATGGAAACAAAGTGTTCTACCAACTCAAAAACTGCTCCATTATGGTTTTGTAAATTGTTAAACTATGTATGGCAAGTGGATTTTCTTATATTTCATCTTGATTCGCCTAACCTTCAATACAAAAAAAAAAAAAATGCTTAACGTAAAATATCTATATCCCAGCGGAGAAGTAATACATTAAGGATATTCTGTAGTGTATCACTTATAATAAGTAAGTAGAATAGAGAGAAGAAAGTATTCTGAGTAAACTGTAAACAAATACATTATTAATACTGGCAAAGCCGCTTTTTTTTTTTTTTTTTTTTTTTTTTTTTTGTCATTAATAATAGGACTTAAATCTAAAGGAATACAAAAAGTCTACATCAAATAAGAAAGTAACATTATATTTGCACACAAGTGAAAGGGAAACACCAAGGAAAAACTAGCAACAATTATCACGAGACCGTTCTGTTATTTATAAAATATGGATAAAAATAGGATTTAATTGAATTCGGATTTTAATTTTTGCAGACTATAAATTTCATTTAATTGCCAAGCGATTGGACACATATTCTATATGCACAAGGGAAATATGCAAATGAGTCAAATATTTACTTTCTTTTTCCAAAATGAGTTTTCTTTACCAGAATAATTTTAGCAGGAAAAACAAACTTGGAATTACTGTTTTAATTCACAAAAAGGAAAGATCCGGACGTCAAGACTTTCCCTTTTAATTGGTCACCTTTGTTGAAAAGAGGAAATGAAAGTTTTCTCGTTTTCTCAAGAAGCTTTTATAGATTGTGTTATGGCTGGCTTTGACCACCACTTAAAACACTACACTTATCAAATAGTATTCACCATCATACAGTACTAAGTCCACTAAAGGTGGAATAGTAACCAAACATCAATACGAGTGCAAAGTCAACTCAAGGGGACAAAGAAAATACCACAAAAATTTCCTTAATTTTAATACATAATAACAAGACAGAAATAACACTTGAACCACAATAATACAATAATAAATGATACACACTCAATCTTAACTCCCTGTAAAAGAAAACAATTACACGATTACAGAAAGATCATCAACACATGCATACTAAATGGAGAGAGGGTTCAGAAAGGAGAAGGCCAACGAAAAGTGAGAACATCCTAACATATACAAACTAAATATCCCTATCAAATTGACGATGGCTGGTGTGATTGAAAGGCTTTCACAAGCTCCACTAATGACGTCAGCTGACTATCAACGGTCGTGATTCACGATACTTAAGCAGGTATAAATATTATTACCTTGGGACAGAGAGGTCCCCTTGGCTTTTACTGAACCAAGGGCAGTGCACAAAATGTTCAGATGATCTAGGTCCTTGCTGCAGAGAAAGGATATCCAAAAAGCTAAATAGCTTTACACTGTAGCTCTGCAATGGCGAGGAGTAAATATAATCCAGTAGCAAATGTCGTGCCCTTCAATGTTGGAGGCTCAGAAACACACTAAGGAACCATCCTCAAAAAAAGCCCCTCCAAAACTCCGTTCACGCAGGAGCGCACCCACGTAACCAACACCACTTGAAAATATAAAACAGCCGTTAGTCCATTATAACCACTAACATAACCACCAGTGAAAAGACAAACAATTAAAGCAAGAAAACAATAATTCTACAGTATATTCAACCTTATACATCTATAAAAACTTAAATAATTTAGAAATATTAAAGCAATAATGTTACACCTCCTCACCCAACCAAAAAAAAAAAAAATTTCCAAATTTTTTTTTTCTAAAGTGATTTGAATTACAACATACAGGTTATCACATAATGAAATATTAAACCAACACTCAAAAATATTAAATATTAAACCAACACTCAAAAATATTAAATATTAAACCAACACTCAAAAATATTAAATATTAAACCAACACTCAAAAATAATTATTAAACAAACTGCAAAAACATGACAAACAAAAGGAAAGAGGGGGGCAAGTACCAAGGTTTGCAGCTCACAAGGATAGCAATATATAACCAATACTAAAAAAAATCTTAAACCTAAATTAATCACAAGTAAAATTTCCAAAACCAGAAAACCAAAACATCACCATCTGATAAATAGGTACCCAACCTAAAAATTTCACATCACTCATATCGTTAATAAACTTAATTAAGAGTCATTGCACTAACAACCGGATTCTGTATATATAGTCCAAAAGCTATAACCTTTTCCACACTCGATACACTGTTCATTTTCAGGGATACACATCACTCACTATCAATAAATGTTGATCACAAAAACCACTGTCTATTTCAGTGTTATATATCACACTTATCACCATAGTGTCCAATACATACACACACACCGAACGACACAGAGAAGACCACCACCAGACTCCCCTGCGCAAACAAACAAACAAACTCGATGAAGCGTAATTATTAGCCTGAAAATACAGAATACCAGATTAGTGCCTATCTCTTTTCTTAGCTTATTATAAACCTTATCGTACCTGACACCTCTAAACCTTAGTAGATTAACCTTAACTCAGTCTAGGGTACCACACATACACCAGCCTGTAGCGCCTAAAAAAACGGCTGTGTTGTGCTACAGACCCGTGAGCCCATGACCCATCTAATTAATCAATCATTAGAAAGTACCAGTGATCACCCTCACCTTTTAACCTTAAAGATCCCATATAATATACCCAGAACATTATAGTCTTCTGTAAACAAACCATGATTAATAAATCTTAAATATACATTTACTTCTACTCACTACGTGCCCACTTCAACAGCACACACACCATAATTAGAACGATACAGATACTACCTTTAATAACTGCATAGCCCTCTGTCAATCAACTAATATTCAACGCTGCGAGAGAGAAAATCGGCAACAATATTATCTTTTCCTGGGATGTGGTAAAATTCTAAATTCCACTCTTGCAGCATGAGACTCCACCTCATCAATCGTTGATTTTTATTTTTGTATCTGCTGATGAAGGTCAGGGGATTATGGTCTGTCAAGACCTTAATAGGTGTATCTGAGGAGGAGAGATAAACCTGAAAATGATTAATAGCGAATATTAACGCAAGTGTCTCTTTCTCCACAGTTGAATACCTACGTTGGGCGGAGGACAATTTTTTTTAAAAGAATGCGACAGGATGAGAAACTCCCTGCTCGTCATTCTGCAACAACACCGCTCCTACACCAACGTCACTTGCATCCGTGGCAAGAGAAAAAGGAAGGTCAAAATCAGGAGCTCTCAAGACAGGGAAATTAATTAAAACTCTTTTTAAATTATCAAAAGCCCTTTGCGTTTCATTCGTCCAGACAAATGCTACATTCTTTCTCAAGAGATTTGTTAACGGATCGGCTATATCCGAAAAATTCCTAACAAACCTTCGGTAGTACCCACTCAAACCAAGGAATCTTCTGACATCCCTCCTACATTTAGGGACTACCATATTTTCAATACTTTCGATATTGGCCTGCTTAGGAGCAACTTTACCATTACCAACCTCATGACCCAAATATACCACCTTCGCCTTTGCGAAATCGCTTTTCTTTAAATTAATTACCAAATTTGCCTTTTTCAACACCTCAAATAGTGCCCTAATACGTTTTAAGTGGGTTTCCCAATCATCGCTATAAATAACAATATCATCAATATACACAACACATCCTTCTAAACCATGGACTAAAGTATTCATTAACCTCTGAAAGGTGGCAGCCGCGTTCTTCATACCAAACGGCATAACTTTACATTGAAACAATCCCTGTGGTGTTACAAAAGCAGACAGGGCCCTTGCCCGCTTTGAAAGAGGAACTTGCCAATAACCTTTCAACAAATCGAATTTGCTAATGTATTTGGCCTTCCCCATTCGATCAATACAATCCTCAATTCGAGGTAATGGATAACAATCAGATTTAGATAACTCATTCAACTTACGGTAATCAAAACATAACCTGAAATCACCGTCGGATTTCTTTACCAATACAACAGGTGATGACCAAGGACTTTGACTAGGTTCAATTAGGTCATGTTTTAGCATATAATCCTCATTTTTGAAGGGATTCAACCTGTAAGGAGATTGTTTCACAGGACTGGCGCTACCTACCTCTACATCATGTTCAAGGACCGAAGTCCTACCCGGTACATCCGAAAATAATTCTTTATAATTAGATACTAAATTTTTCAAAGACCTTTGTTCTTCCTTACCTAAATGTGAAATCACTCCCGAAAATTTTTCCAAAGACTTTCTATTATCCGACCGCCATTCACATCCATTAAAACAATTATCATCAATACCCTCCCCCTCTGAAAAAGAAAAATGGTTATTGTTCTCAGAATCTACCGTGTTCCCAATAGTTGCCACAGGAATGACTTATTCCCGTTCCATATAAGCTTTCAACATATTTACATGACACAGTTGAAAAGGTTTCCTTCTTTGAGGTGTCTCCACTAAATAGTTAACTTCACTTACTTTTTTCAAAATTTTCCAAGGACCTGAAAAAGAAGCTTTCAATGGATTCCCTGGGAAGGGTAACAAAACCAATACTTTATCGCCTACCGCAAAGTCGCGTGCCTTGGACCTTCTATCAAAGAAAAACTTCATTCTTTTTTGGCTACATAATAAGTTTTCACCCGCAAATTTCCAAGCCTTGGTTAATTTATCGCCTAGATTAGACACATAATCCAATAAATTAACCTCAGGGACGTCTCCCTCCCAAGACTCACGAACCACATCAAGAGGACCTCGAACACAATGGCCAAACACAAGGCTGAAAGGCGAAAAACCTAAAGACTGACTTGGGACAGAACGAAAAGCGAACAACAAATAAGGTAATTCCTTATCCTATTCAGAACCATTAATCAAACAATATTTCTTTACCATGGATTTCAGGGTCTGATGAAATCTCTCCAGAGCTCCCTGGCTTTCCGGATGATATGGAGAAGAGGTCACATGTTTTATATTTAACTCTGCCATTTTATCTCTGAAATACCTGCTAACAAAATTAGAACCACAATCCGATTGAATAATCTTAGGCATCCCAAACCTGGTAAAAAAGTCAATTAGTACATCTACAATTTTAACACTTTTTATCGTACGTAGTGGTATGGGCTCGGGATATCGAGACATCCTATCCATGATTGTCAAAATATACTCATTACCACTACGCGTCTTCGGTAATGGTCCAACCACATCAATAATGACTTCCTTAAAAGGTTCGGAAACTACATGAATAGGACATAGAGGCGATTTTGGAATCCGCTGATTGGGTTTACCGACCCTCTGGCACACATCACAACTATTGACAAACTTCTTTACATCTGCCTTCAACTTCGGCCAATAATAATTCCCTAACAATTTGCAAGAAGTTTTATGAATTCCAAAATGGCCGGCCAGACCACTTTCGTGCGCCAATGACATTAACTCCTTCCTGTCACCAAAAGGAACCATTATCTGTTTCACAATTTCATAATCAACATTATCCACCCCCATAGGCCTACTCAACCTATATAAAATATTATTAAATATCTTAAATTTGGGACCAGTCATATCAGACACCTCCCCTGACTCGATAGAGAGTTCCCGAAACTCCTTTTTATGGGCTTTGATTAGCTCTTCAGTAGTCCAATTTAACTTGTCCGTTAACATTCCAAGATTTACAGCTAGGCTATCACTACGATCTAAACTACTTAAATCTACATCAATTGTTGACTCTGCAGCGTCAACAATTCTAGCACTAGAACGAGTAACTGCTGCTACTTCACTATCAGGGTTTATCAATATCGGACAATTATTATTCTTCATAGCCACATCATTCCCTAACACAACATCAACCTCCTTAACCGGGAATTTATCAACTATGGCCAATTTCAAATTCCCTGCAAAGATAGGGCAGATTAAATTAAAATTTTCAATAGCATACGACTTTACGGAATCAGGAAAACCAGCCAATAACACAAATTCCCCACTTTTGGGTACAAAATTACAAGGTAATGCCTCCCTTAGAATCAAAGACTGAGCTGCACCGGTATCACGCAAAATACGCACACGTCTTTTCTCGGACGAATTGGCGAAAGAGACACTACCGAAGGACAAATATCTGTCAAAACAACCAGGTAGTCATTATTATTATTATTATTATTATTATTACTATCCAAGCTACAACCCTAGTTGGAAAAGCAGGATGCTATAAGCCCAGGGGCTCCAACAGGGAAAAATAGCCCAGTGAGGAAAGGAAATAAGGAAATAAATAAATGAAGAGAATAAATTAACAATAAATCATTCTAAAATAAGAAACAACGTCAAAACAGACATGTCATATAATAAACTATCAACAACATCAAAAACAAATATGTCATAAATAAACTATAAAAAGACTATGTCCGCCTGGTCAACAAAAAAGCATTTGCTCCAACTTTGAACTTTTGAAGTTCTACTGATTCAACCACCCGATTAGGAAGATCATTCCACAACTTGGTCACAGCTGGAATAAAACTTCTAGAGTACTGCGTAGTATTGAGCCTCGTGATGGAGAAGGCCTGGCTATTAGAATTAACTGCCTGCCTAGTATTACGAACAGGATAGAATTGTCCAGGGAGATCTGAATGTAAAGGATGGTCAGAGTTGTGAAAAATCTTATGCAACATGCATAATGAACTAATTGAACGACGGTGCCAGAGATTAATATCTAGATCAGGAATAAGAAATTTAATAGACCGTAAGTTTCTGTCCAACAAATTAAGATGAGAATCAGCAGCTGAAGACCAGACAGGAGAACAATACTCAAAACAAGGTAGAATGAAAGAATTAAAACACTTCTTCAGAATAGATTGATCACCGAAAATCTTGAAAGACTTTCTCAATAAGCCAATTTTTTGTGCAATTGAAGAAGACACAGACCTTATATGTTTCTCAAAAGTAAATTTACTGTCGAGAATCACACCTAAAATTTTGAAAGAGTCATACATATTTAAAGAAACATTATCAATACTGAGATCCGGATGTTGAGGAACCACCGTCCTTGACCTACCTACAATCATACTTTGAGTTTTGTTAGGATTCAACTTCATACCCCATAATTTGCACCATGCACTAATTCTAGCTAAATCT
Organism: Palaemon carinicauda; assembly: GCF_036898095.1. NCBI lineage: Eukaryota > Metazoa > Arthropoda > Malacostraca > Decapoda > Palaemonidae > Palaemon > Palaemon carinicauda. Next base: position 110,088,157 of record NC_090739.1, on the reverse strand, counting down.
CTATTAAGGGATTCACCAACCCTAGATCTACATTCAGGGGATGGAATTGATGCAAAGAGAGTAGCATCATCTGCATATGCAACAAGCTTGTTTTCTAGGCCAAACCACATGTCATGTGTATATAGTATAAAAAGTAATGGCCCAAGAACACTACCCTGTGGAACACCGGATATCACATTCCTATAATCACTATGGTGCCCATTAACAACAACTCTTTGAGATCTATTACTTAAAAAATCAATAATAATGCTAAGAAACGACCCACCCACTCCCAACTGTTTCAGTTTGAAAACAAGGGCCTCATGATTAACACGGTCAAAGGCAGCACTAAAATCAAGGCCAATCATACGAACTTCCCGACCACAATCAAGGGATTTCTGTACAGCATTGGAGATTGTAAGAAGGGCATCACATGCTCCAAGGCCTTTACGAAAACCAAATTGCAAACTAGGGAGTAGATGATTACCTTCAGCAAACCTATTAAGACGTTTTGTCAGAAGACGTTCAAAAACTTTAGATAATATGGGAGTTATGGAAATTGGGCGGTAATCAGTGGGACTTGAGCTACCACAAACACATTTACATAGAGGAGTAACATTACCAATTCTCCAACTAGTGCTAAAAGCTCCTCTTCTTGCTAACTTGCGCAAAATAACAGATAACTTTGGAGCTAAGAAATCTGCTGTCTTTATAAAAAACAAAGGAAAAATACCATTTGGGTCTACACCTCCATAAGCATCAAGGTCCATCAACAGAGCTTTAATCTCACGAGATCGAAAAGCTAAACTAGTTAGTTTAGCCTCAGGAAAACAGGAATGAGGAAGTTCAAGTTTTTCATTACTCTGTTTACTGTCAAAAACATCAGCCAAAAGGGTTGCCTTTTCCTTTGGACAGTGAGTGACTGAGCCATCTGGTTTAAGTAAAGGAGGAACAGCGGATGTTGTTGGGGTAGGTTCTCTCTCTCTCTCTCTCTTCCACGCCCATCACTGGCCTAACATTAGCATTTTGGGATTTTCTAAACGCATAGCACATGCTCTTTACGTGCCCCTTCTTATTGCAAAAGAAGCACGTCAATGTTTTCAATTTCTCTGGATTATATGTATTTTGCCTATTACCTCTGTTAGGAGAAAAATTATTATTAGCATTACCCTGATTATTACCCTGATTATTATTACTTACATGATTATTTCTGTTAAACACCTTAGCATTATTATTCGGATTAGCATTATTATTCCTACCCATCTTAACCCAACTAGACTTCACATTTGTCGTTACTCCCCCTAACTCACTCTTATGAGACAAGCAATATTCGTCACTAGCGATAGCTACCTCCTGAACGGTCTCGAGTTTTAACTCTTCGAGGTGGACCTTCAGCTTATCCGGGACACACCTCTTAAACTCCTCCACCAACATTAACTCCTTCAATTTCTCAAAATCTCCCACCTCCTTGGACTTGAACCAATTGCTAGCATAATGTTCCTTCGCCCTGGCAAATTCAACAAAAGTTTGTTCCCTACATTTTCCTAAGTTCCGGAAGCGTTGCCTATAAGCTTCAGGGACTAACTCATAGGCCTTCAAGACAATAGCCTTTACACTCTCATAATCTGCTGATAGATCCTCCTCCAGCGTTACATATACCCTCTGGGCTCTTCCAACCAATTTACTTTGTATAAGAGTGGTCCAATACTCTTGGGGCCACTCCAACCTTGCAGCAATCCTCTCAAACGATACAAAAAACTCTGCTACATTATTTTCTTCAAATTTAGGTACAAATTTGAGAGCCTGCGATAAATTAATAGCAGGAGTTACTAACCTATTTGGGGAATGGGCAGGGGAAAAAGAAACTGGGTTTCTCATAGCAATCTCATGCTGCCTCTCCTTTTCTCTTTCCCCTGCCTTAAACTTTTCCATTTCAAATTCCATTTGTCTCAGGGCAATTTGCCTATCCAAAATTTCTACTGACACTACATTATCAGGTTTCACCTCTTGTTCCCCACTTGTCTTTACAGTTTTAACATAATCATAAATGTGCAATAGCAATACACCCTTTCTAATGGACACATCATATTCCAATTCAAAATGCTCTGCAACAATTTCCAAGTCTTCCCTATTTAACTCTGCCAACCTCTCTTGCCACCCCTCTCCTCTAAGGAGTTCGAATACATTAACAGCCATGATCACTTATTCACACAAAACACTAAATTTACAACAGCGAGGAGGTGAAAATACACTGCCTGAAAAAAATAAAAAAAATTACCCCAAGAATTAACTTTGCACAAACACAGGTGAATACTCAGGAACAAAAGATCCTGTCACGGTCGCCACTTGTTATGGCTGGCTTTGACCACCACTCAAAACACTACACTTATCAAATAGTATTCACCATCATACAGTACTAAGTCCACTAAAGGTGGAATAGTAACCAAACATCAATACGAGTGCAAAGTCAACTCAAGGGGACAAAGAAAATACCACAAAAATTTCCTTAATTTTAATACATAATAACAAGACAGAAATAACACCTGAACCACAATAATACAATAATAAATGATACACACTCAATCTTAACTCCCTGTAAAAGAAAACAATTACACGATTACAGAAAGATCATCAACACATGCATACTAAATGGAGAGAGGGTTCAGAAAGGAGAAGGCCAACGAAAAGTGAGAACATCCTAACAAATACAAACTAAATATCCCTATCAAATTGACGATGGCTGGTGTGATTGAAAGGCTTTCACAAGCTCCACTAATGACGTCAGCTGACTATCAACGGTCGTGATTCACGATACTTAAGCAGGTATAAATATTATTACCTTGGGACAGAGAGGTCCCCTTGGCTTTTACTGAACCAAGGGCAGTGCACAAAATGTTCAGATGATCTAGGTCCTTGCTGCAGAGAAAGGATATCCAAAAATCTAAATAGCTTCACACTGTAGCTCTGCAATGGCGAGGAGTAAATATAATCCAGTAGCAAATGTCGTGCCCTTCAATGTTGGAGGCTCAGAAACACACTAAGGAACCATCCTCAAAAAAAGCCCCTCCAAAACTCCGTTCACGCAGGAGCGCACCCACGTAACCAACACCACTTGAAAATATAAAACAGCCGTTAGTCCATTATAACCACTAACATAACCACCAGTGAAAAGACAAACAATTAAAGCAAGAAAACAATAATTCTACAGTATATTCAACCTTATACATCTATAAAAACTTAAATAATTTAGAAATATTAAAGCAATAATGTTACAATTGGCATCAGAAAACACTTGTTCTTGAAGATGAATATCAAATTAAATTTTAAAAATATTATGAGTTTGCCACCTTTTTATAATGGAAGTTAATGCCACTTGTTTTTCTTTTATTATTATTTAAGAAATGTTCACCCACATTACGATAGTTTATCATAAAGTTTACATATATTTGTTTTTCTCTTGAGTCGTGATCTTAACAGATAGCCTATTATTTCTTGGTCTGAAATGACATTATTTAGTTATTTCCTACTTGACTTTATAGTCGAGTAGGACAATATTTCTGGTTAATAGCAAAAGGTATCTTTCTTATCTTTAATCTTTACTCAATATCATTGAATTCCTAAGACTCTAAGTGATATCTCTGTTTGGCTGAATAAGCGTAGTCAATTCTCTGAGCTTGTATATCACCTTCATCCACTTCACCATCATCATCATCGCCATTATTATCATCATCCTCTTCATCATCGTCATTATCATAGTCATCATTTGCCCTTTCTGCCTGAATCCCCTGCTGGTCCTTGGTATCATTTAGATAAGGTTTTCTCCCCTACCCTTTTATCTTACTGGTTGCCGTCAGTTTCTTCTGATTAATTGTTCTTCTTCCATTTCCTAAACATGGACAGACCATTTAAACATTGAGCTTTGTATAGAATATAATTGTAACAATATTTTCACAGGTAAATTTTTTATCAAAAACTTTGACTGTCCATTATAACTTAGTATATATACATATATATATATATATATATATATATATATATATATATATATATATATATATATATATATATATATACAAACACACACACACACATATATATATATATATATATATATATATATATATATATATATATATATATATATATATATATATATATTACTAGTAATTATCTTGTCAAATGGAAGGTGTTTGCATACAAATGAAAGCGGCAGGAATAACCTTACAAATAATATTTGTGCGTTGCTTATGTTGTCCAGAAAAATCAACGCACTATGACGTACATCCTAACTACTATGCATGCATACAGAAATAACTTGAATTGATTGTAGAGAATACTATGAAATACATATTTTGTACAAGGATTTTTTAATATATGTATTTAAATCCATGTGTGTCACTTTGCTTCAAGGAGAACATTATTATTCCATATTACTGGAACCTAAATATTATGTAATATATTGTGGATATGAAAAACACAAGATAAAGAAAGCTGTACCTATCCAGTTAAGAAGAGTTTTGATATGCCATTAATTCTTGATATATTCTAGACTTGCCTCAATCTTCTTTTTAAAGGGTACATGGCCATACACATTTTTATAGCAATGAGGGATGATTTACGCCAACCTTCATCCCTTACCCTAATCTAAAAATGACAAAGCAGCAGTCTACTTTCACTAAGGATACAAGGCTATAAACATCTACGTCTATCCTTTCTGCCATGTCACACAAATTCATCTTCTTCCATGACAGGTGGAATATTACACACACCCGTTTTATCCTCTGATATACTTTCCCGAGTTGCGTCAATTCATTTTCCCAGAAGGAAGACAAAAAAGTTCTCTTGGTGACAGAAATGGAGCACAATCGCCTCTTATATTTAGGCCTCTCAAGTTCCCCAGAACGCCACATTTTTTCTGTTTATTTCTCTTTGGAAATCCGGCGTTCCTTTTACAGTGTTTCTTTTGTTATTTTTTTTTTAATAATTTATCTGTCGATATAATGACATATTTCTTTATGGTTTTATTCGACTCGGGGAATATTTTAGAGCCCATAAAGTATGGTATGATCAGAAATTAAATTTTTTATAATCTATGGTCATATTTTTCTTCAATAAAATTGATCCGTTGTATAGCTCACAGATAATTTAATTAATTATGAATAAGGTAATATGAATTTTAAACAGAAGAAGCTACCCTCTACCAATCACCATATCAATCATTTTATTCATCTACATATATTTCTTTCTGTATCTATCTATCTATCTATATGACTATCTCAATGATATTCAATGGGCAAGAAAAAATAAACAAGTATCACAAGTCTTGATAACAAATGCACTTTCTCTTATAAATTGAGATACTACTTTATGGTAGCAATTAATAAGTAATTATTATACATATATTAAACAAACAATTATGGAAATAAAAGAAAAATTCTGCGCTAAATGAAAACACACACAAACAAACACATACACACAGACACACACACACTCACACACACACACACACATATATATATATATATATATATATATATATATATATATATATATATATATATATATATATATTTAAATATATATAAATATATATATATATATATATATATATATATATATATATATATATATATATATATATATACACACACACACACACACATATATATATATATATATATATATATATATATATATATATATATATATATATATATATATATATATATATATATATATATATATATCTCCAAACCTGATCAAATCCCATCAATATTAGATGCCATGACTAATGAACAACGACCAGACATTTTCGGATGGATCATTAGCCTTCATGAAATTTCTTCTTCTGCTTCAGATCATCAGTGATCTCCCTTTCAACCACAGCCTTCTATTGTACTTCCTCATTTCCTTATTCATCTCTGCCTCCTTTGATATCGATCCCCTTCCTCTACTG
>NC_090739.1:110069722-110077222 GCF_036898095.1 Palaemon carinicauda | reverse complement strand
TCAGTGTAACATGTTATATATATGGTTGTGACGTAGAAATTATCCCTTTATTGAATAGATACCTACGCCGAGAATTAATTCGTTTGATATTCTGTATTTTGGGCGATTGAGTATTAAAAGTATTTTGAAAGGGATTTTATTCTCTTAAATTGTGTCTGATATAAATATATTCATTTCTGACTATTCAAAGCCATTAAAACCCAACAAATTTTATAAAAAGAGATTCTTAAAATGTTGCAATGTATACATTGGATTGACTGCTTAATATATTCAGGTTTAAGTGAAAATTGTATGAAGTTGTACAGTATTTGTGAAAGGTTTTGTACAATAATAGTTCAGTAGAATTATAGGCATTTTATAAAGATAATCTGATTAAAAACATCTATCACGGCATGCCTCTTGATAGCCAAATCAATTGTATTTAAGTTGTTGGAAGAGTATAAAAAACACTTAACTTTATTAAGCAAATTCCCTTTAAATTCACCGAAGACTTCTTTGGAGCGTTAGGTAAAAATAACACAAAGTGGTAACGTCTCCAGGTGGCAGGTTATTAAGAAAATTAAAAGACTTGTTACTTTGAGCTAAAAAAAAAAAAAAATGGAAACTGTCCCTCAATTTGCGATGGCAAGAATTAAGATGACAGCCATTATGGTAAACATATTTTTCTTCAAAATTTACTTCTCAAAATAAAAGGAAATATTTATTAGATATTTTTTTTTTTCCAAATAGGATTGCTAGCGTAACTATCTCCTAAAGTATGACAGGAATATTTACCTAATTTTGAATTTGCATTGTTCTTATCATTTTTATTTTTGTAAATGGAAATTATACATTTTTGCTAGTTGTTTATGGTTTACATTAAGAGAAACTTGCAGTAGAAGCTGTGCCGCTAGATAGTAGTCAATCATTAAATTAACCTAAAATATCTTAAACAGAAAACTTGAATCTTCAGATAATGATGTTGTTATAGAATAATAGGGTTGTGACCATTTCATTAGCATTTTGAGTCCCTTTATGGCAACCTGAATCTTCTAACGCATCTAACTCTTTATGAAATTTGTGATAATTGATTTTTATAATGAAATGTTTAGCACCGTATTGATTCCTCCACAATGGGGTTTGCGTGACAACTCTACATGTCATTCAGTTTCGGTCACCCGAATAAATAGCGTATAGCAACCAAGGTAACAAATGGACAAAACCCAAAATATCAGCGAATTCCTAATATGGAGAACCTATAAGGGTAGTAACTGATCCTTTAAAGCTAATACATTTTCAAAGTCCTACTGAATAGGGATCACTAATTATCGATTTAATCCTACTTAATAAATACATAATCATCAAAATAAATACTGAAAAATAACACTAAAAGAGAATTTTATGAGATTTCATTTGTAATAAACATCATTTATCAATTAACTTTCTGAAGCCAATTGTATATGTTATCTTTGATTAATTTAGTTGATATTTTACATAAATATCAAATGATAACGAGAACACTCCTATTCCATTCTTATGAGGTTTCATTTGTAATAGATTTCATCTATGAAGTAAATTTCTGAAGCCAATTCTATATGTTATCCTTAATTATTCGTTTAGCTGATATTTTAATGTATAATTGTATACATTGATTGACTCAATAAAAAAAACATTAATTCATCATAATGATTCAGTTACCATAATCAAAGAAACAAATGATAGTATTTTCATTAGATTTTTTTAATTGTTCAACATTTTAAACTGCAAACAGAATCATAACGCCTAACCAAATCTCTCTCTCTCTCTCTCTCTCTCTCTCTCTCTCTCTCTCTCTCTCTCTCTCTCTCTCTCTCTCTCTCTCCTTTCGACAGCTTAGAAAATCTTCGGAGATCTTTTTGTGGTCCTTTTCTGGATTATCAAAATTAAAATTCATTATAAGGGGTAAGAGCTTCTTACCCGCAACTCTTCATGCAAATGGGCGTATCAGCGGCCGTTGTCAAAGGAATGCCATCGAAGTGACAAGGAAATCTGATCCTTCTAGTCCAATGAAATAGATACTATTCAAGCATGCAAAAAGTAGACCAATAAAGAACAGCGTTCTCGCAAATGTATTTCTTGAAGTATTTTTCCCCTCTACTTATTGCAAGGTCACCTTGATGGAAACAATCAACCTACATTATATTTCCATCATCTGTTCTTTCTTTTATATGACATCGGGAAGCATATTCTGTCTATTGTATTTCCAACACATCTAAATCAAGATTAGGCCTAGCTTTTATAAATGCACATTATACATATATTAGTATCATCATCATCATCATCATTATTATTATTATTATTATTATTATTATTATTATTATTATTATTATTATTATTAGGCTACTTACAGCTGAAAATTACAACTCTAGATGGAAAAGCAGCATGCTATAAGCCCAAGGGCTCCAACATGGAAAATAGCCCAGTGAGGAAATAAAATAAGGAATTCCATCAAATAAAAGTTCCAGAGAGATAAAAGTGCTTTGGTTTTCATTGGCTGATACCCTCTGGTAAGAAATTCATGTGTTATAAGACACACACACACACACACACACACACACACATATATATATATATATATATATATAATATATATATATATATATATATATATATATATATATGTTTGTGTGTGCGTATGTATGTGCAACCTGCGTGTGCGCGCGTGTGTGCACGCATATATGAGCAACGTGCGTGCGCGCGAGTGTATTTGTCCGAAAGTCTGTGCAACGTGTGTGCTCGCGCGCGTGTGTGAGCGTATGTACTGTATGTGCAGCGTGCGTGGGCGTGTGTGTCGTGTATTTTCGCTTAGCTCAGTACTGTTTAAAGCTAAATATTGAAGATTCCTCCACTTGTACGCTTGTAAGGAGTTATTTTTCCACACGATACTCTCCGAGTTTTACGGTGTCTCGAAACTTTCTTGGTTGGTTTTGAAGATGAATTTAAAGATATATGTAAGTTTGAAAACGTCATTTTTCAGAAAAATATACCCACGTATTCCACCTCGGAAAAAAATCTCAACTTTTTATCTCTTTGATGTATTTCACGGAGTATCATCAAAGAAAAGGAAACTAGAAATGTGGTGTAAAATTGAAATCATCTATTTGATACTTTATACGAGTTCCTTCTCACTATCAGATTGTAAAAGAGTTATATTTCATTATTTCAAAACTCATCTTAACTTAATTTTCCTACTTTATGGGATTAAATTAACGCACCCATTCCTGTGTGTATTTACTATCTAAAGGTATATATATGTTTGCATCCACGTGAATATTTGCTTTTTAATAAATGTTTATAAAATTATGTACAAAAGGTCCATAACTTACTAACTTAACTGGTTCCAAGAAGCTGTTTGTAAGTCGAATTGTTTGTAAGTTGAATTTTGTTACATTTTGGCCTACGTAGGCCTAACCTGTGTCCTATGCCTATAATTTCCAGCTGCAAAAGTCAACAAATAGTCTGGTTCTATATGAAATATATATCAGGTTATTAAGAATGTCCTTTTCCGTTCTATATTAAATGAAAAAATATAATTTTATTACAATATTTCTTTATCTTTGTTATTTTCAGTTGGATTTGTGTTTGTATCCCCGACTGTTTTAAAGTCAAGTGTTTGTAAGTTGATGACTTTCTGTAATCGCAATATTCTTTAGCCTCAGACTGCAGACTAATTATTTATTTTCATGATAATAATTTAAACATGATTTAGGAGAAAAATCTATCAGAAATATATGTATTCCTTATTCGTAGTTTATTGTCAGATATATGAAATTAACTTATTATAAACAAGGTCGAAAAACATTCCGAAGATGTATAAAGAAACAGATTTGCTAAAATAATTATCTGAATAGTAGAAGCTGAATTTATTAACATACTAAACATAATTTCATGACGGTATAACCGCAAAAACGAGTTTCAATTATACTTCACTTGGATACAGTTTTTGGAATGATAAAAATATTTTTCCGAAGTTACTTATTTCTAATGATATTGGAGTATTGGAGTAGATTTGGTGACTTTTCAACTTTCTAATGATTAGAAGTACAATTTAGCAATGTCTATATTCTACAGAAATGTTCATTGGTATCTGAATCTTTATTAGTCATGTGAACATTCTATTACTTTTGAAGTAATAATATAAAAATAAAGATTTGATAAGAACAAGATGATGTATACCTGTCATTTTATTTTATATTACTATTTTCTCCTTACAAGTTTAAAGGCTCCTCATGAATGGCAGAGGCAAGAGACAGTGACACTGCCCTATCAAACAGGACAATGCCCTACAGACTGACCAAGGAGGGCCAGGCAATGGCTGCTGAGGACCCATCCTTTGCACACAGGGATGGTGAGCTTGCACCGAGCAGAACTAATGAGTTTGAGCTGGACTCGACCCCCAGTCTGGCACCAGTCAGGGACGTAACCACTTACTCTACCATAATCTTAAGCATAATAAGTATGCAAAATCAGTGATAATATTCATGAAGAATAAAAGTTAATAGGAAATTTCAAACAAAAACACAGATTGTGAAAAATTACATTATATCACTCAAAATTTCTTTCCTGGTTTGGTCTACCGTCTCGTAAAACGTATTCAAGGGTCTAAAAGATTACGAGTACACTTACCTTAATGGAATTCTCTTGAGATTATATTCGGGGAGATTTTCTTGATACTCCTTCATATTTGATAGTTTTCAGGGGCAACTTTAGTCAAAGGTTTGCTGTAATGAGAAATACAACACTGATGAAAATCTTACTATGTTAGATTATTTGTGAATTATATTACTTTGTAGGTTGCTGACGTCACATTTTTTTTTTACATAATCATTGAATCGTATAATAGAAATGTTCCTTGTAACCTAAAATAATTTTCAAGGTATATACGATTATACGATTTAGTTATATGAATATACAAGCTACATTTATAGAACTCCAGAAGACCAAACATTTAATTTTTCGTAAAACAAAGAATATAACAAGAGAAATTGCAAAATAGAAAAACAGGGAAACACTAAGATTACTGAAGCAATAATATATGATGGAAAATAAGAAATGAGATTGATGACGCAACAAGAAGTAATAAAACAAAGAAGACAGAGAGACCTTGGGTCGAACGAAGGCTCGGGCCATTCCATGGTACCGAATACGTAACGAGGAAAGAGTACGTGCCCTATATGGACATGGACTTCTGTGGCGGGCAATGATTTCCTTCATTCTCAGAAGTAGAATATCATCAAAAAAAGAAGATTGTACCTTTCCTTACTTGCAAACTGGATTTTGATATTCGGGAAGCGACCCGAGGACATTTGTTCGCGGTTGTGAATGGGAATTTTTCCCACATCTGTGCGTGATTCGTGATGTGAGTCTTGGCCAGAACAAAAGGTGATCAATCTCAATGGGAAACCATATCTATTCTTATTATCCATACAGGGACAAATATTTTATGCAAAACTCACAAAAAAAAAGTTCAAGACTAAACATAATAATTTTTACAGTTCATATCATCTACACCAATCAATTCCATTAATTTTTATCTAAATATTTGAAAAAGAAAAAAAAAATTTCAATTATTACCATTAATATGACATTTGTGAAGATTGGTAATCATCCTCCCTTGAATATCGAAATTTGATCAAGTTTATTACAAGAGTCCAAGAAACTCCATTTTAGTTCAAAGAACATCTCAGCAACGAAAACATTCACGTTTACTGTTTGTCGTCTGAAAGGGTATTACTATTCCCTTTGGAATAAAATGCACCTTTTCACATTACTACTTCTATAACAATGATAAAACTAAAAACCTTTACAATGACGTTAAAAAAGGTAACATATTATTCTTTCAGAATATTGTACCTTTCATTTGATATTTATTTACTGTTGTACATTTTTTCTTTTAAAAGATAATACATATCATATATCAGTTTTTTATCAAACGAAGTTTCTTTTTTAGTTTTCAAAATGTTACTTTTAAAGTAGGAATAATTTTATTTCTGTTTCTCTATAATAATTGGCTTCGCAAATTGCGTTACTATGCATGCTTTCAAATAAAATCAAATATCTATAAAACATAATGATAAATAAATGTTATAAAGAGTTCAATTAAATACGTAAAAAAGGGTAGATATAAGGATTAAAACAAACAAATATGGATATAGTACCTTTCAAAGGAATAAGTAAACGGTCAATGTATTATTAGCTACACCAATTAAGTAAAATCCTGGATGAACTTATAATATTTCCTGATGTAAAGCAAAATATAAAAATGAAATATCAAGCAGCAATTTTATAAGAGAACAAATCATGGGATTAAACAGATTGTGGATTAACTGACAGTAAATATTTACCCGAAATTAATGCAATTTAGGGGAAATGTCAAAATTACTGCATCGTCGATCAATTTTGTATAAGAAAGAGGCTTAACCTTTGAACTACCTTCAGCAAGGGAACCATTTGTAAAAATTATTCTGCAGAATTCAGGTATCAATGTATGTAGTGGAAATGTATATTTGCAACACTTTTATTCACTGCACATAGGAATCTCTGGAATTGAGGATTATAATTGTAGTTTTTCTAAAGTTTTTGTAAAATGGCCATTTTGATGAATTAACTCAAATAAACACAAATATGTAAAGTAGATTAATGAATGAAAAGAATATATATATATATATATATATATATATATATATATATATATATATATATATATATATATATATATATATATATATATATATATATATATATATATATATATATTATATAATATATATATATATATATATATATACACAATATATATATATATATATATATATATATATATATATATATATATATATATATATATGTATATATATACATATATATATATATATATATATATATATATATATATATATATAAATTTAAACACACATATATATATATAATATATACATGTGTGTATATATATATATATATTATATATATATATATATATATATATATGTATATATATATATATATATATATATATATATATATGCACGAAAGGGTATAGGAATGTTCTCAGAAAATCTTTTTGTTCGATAATTTTTAATAGTAGATATTACGTGTGGACCTATTGATATATATATATATATATATATATTATATAATATATATATATATATATAAATATATATATATATATATATATATATATATATATATATATATATATATATATATATATATATATATTGCTATGTTACATATTAGCTTATATTACTCCATAAAAGAGAAGGGAAAGAGGAAATGACCATATTAATGCATAAAAGATGGCTCTGTAATGAACAAATTCCGCCTCTCTCTCTCTCTCTCTCTCTCTCTCTCTCTCTCTCTCTCTCTCTCTCTCTCTCTCTCTCTCCTCTCTCTCTCTCTCTCTCTCTAATGAAAATAGCTCTAAACATTTCATATAATGCTCTTATACAAACTGTTTTTCCCAAACTAAAATATATCAGA
>NC_090739.1:110061609-110069222 GCF_036898095.1 Palaemon carinicauda | reverse complement strand
GGAATGTTTTCATACCATATATGTTTGAAAGCAACCTAAGTATAAGTGCTGAAAATTATTCTTTTTAAAAAGAATAAGCTCTATGAAATCTCATTACAATTTAAATGCCAGATGTTTAATTTCAGACATGTTTTTAGAAAAGTAAATAATATAGATTATAAATCAGCATATAAAGCCCAGCGGAAAATAAACGGATTTTGAGCGAAGCGAAAAATCTATTTTTGGGTGAGATAGCCATGGCGTCCTGATGGAAGGTTCCTGTTTGGTAGCTTCCTTGGGTATAAGACTACTAAGATATTCCCAGAGAATTTAACCACAGGTTATCACAGAATTCTAACTTCTGGAGCGAGTATCTCAAAGGTTTCCCTTTAAGACATCGTAATACAACAGGGGACACGCATGTCTGGTCGTGCCACATAGCTATCTCCACCCCGAACAGAGTTAACGCTTCGGTGTGTAAGGGCTGAGAATAGCTGGGAGCCGTTCCACAGCTAATCTCACTCGTGGCTACTACTGATACTCGAGACGTAAACAAACGGACGCCATTGCTCTAATGACGTCACGAGCGTCTTTATCCTGGCGCCAGTTGCTGCCCATCACCATGATACAATTGTGTAGGGTGGGAACAAACTGACGAAGTAGTAGGGAGGGTCCATCAGGACGCCATGGCTATCTCACCCAAAAATAGATTTTTCGCTTCGCTCAAAATCCGTTTTTTTGGGCTCAAGCCATGGCGTCCTGATGGAAGAGTACCAGAGAATCAATGTATCGTGGTAGATTTTCCCCCCAGAGTTAAGTGCCTAGGCATTGACAAAATAGCAAAGTAATCTTAGATAAGAACCATAGGAACGAAGTATCCTGCCCCCCATTGGTAGGAAGTTCCCATGGGCTATGCCGACGTCAAAGTGGTATTGAAGGACTATTCATCTTGACAGAAGAGCTCTTTAAGAGCTTAGAGATGAAGCAGAATGTTTGATATTTGTATAGGAACATTCTGAGTAGGTCAGTGGTGGTTGGGCACTGTGTGTAGGATTCATCTCCTGATTATCAGAAGTAAGTATTCGAGTAGGAACCTTACTGAGACAAGGTGAATATAATTTAAGGATAGACATCTTAAATTCTTCATGACCATAAGAAAGGAGGAATAAATAAAACTATGACAGTATGTATTTCATAGTAAGTAGGAGCTGAAAGAGACGCATAAGTAATAAAATAGAAATTTTATTTCACAATGCAGAAATTAAATAATTTACAGCAAAAGTAAAGTTCATTTACAGTAATAATAATGTACATAGAAATAAAGGCTTGCTCTTGAATCTGAAAGGGAATTTCAGGATTAGTAGGTACTCGTTCTCGAGGAACGCAAGTCTTTAATAACACATCATGCTCAAGGCATGCGGCACTTGTGTAACACTATGACATTTCACCTGGGATAAGAACAGTTATAAAAGCACTAAGTGTTTTTAGACATCACTATGAATCACTCGAGGGTCAACATAGGCACCCGAAGAGTTAGAGTCCCAAATAACTCACTGTTCTACGCAGAGTTAGGTGCAGGTTTCATAACACTACCTGCGGCTACCACAAAATGTTTGATTTCGTGCACTTGTTTCGCATAATGTTTAAAGAAAACTCGCGAGGACTTCCAGCCCGTAAAGTTTTTAAGGCTCTCAAAGTCCATGCTCTGAAAGAAGTTCAGAGAAGATGCCACTTTTCTAGGATCATGACCAGCGGGTGTACTGTTCGGATCCGCTCTGCGAATGAAGTAGGTGATTTTCGCTCTTAATTGTTTCAGTGACAGGTCGCTGCCCGATGTTTCTCCTTTGAAGAGTTGGCCTCCACCAAAGTTTGAAGTTCTGCGAAGATAGACCTTGAGGCTCTCTACTGGACATAGAGAGACATCCTCCTTCAGGGGGCATATTCTCCAAGGGCCCCATCTTTTGGTGGGTAATTCATTTTTGGCGAGAAACGTCGGATCAGGGGAGAGGGTCACTTCTCCTGAATCAGCAAACAGGATGTGTCCCTCTTCTCTTGATAATGCCACTATTTCGCTGACTCGAGCTCCCGAAGCGAGAGCAAATAAAAATATAACTTTCTGAGTCAGATCCTTGAGGGGGCATGAATCGTTGTCCAAGATTGAGGCGAAATGGAGCACCTTGTCTAGTGACCAGGAGATCGGTTTCGGAGGGGGTGCTGGGCGTAGGCGAGCACATGCTTTCGGCAGTTTGTTAAAGATGTCGTTGGACAGATCAATTTGGAAAGCATATAGAATTGGTCTAGTCAAAGCCGATTTGCAGGTTGAAATCGTATTGGCTGCTAATCCTTGTCCATGAAGGTGAATGAAGAAGGACATACAGAAATCAATGGTGATTTCTTTAGGATTTTTTGCTTTAACAAAGGAGACCCATTTCCTCCAGGATGATTCATATTGCCGTCTCGTGGATTCGGTCTTGTATTCCTCTAGGAAGTCTAGACTTTTCTTCGAGATCCCAAACCTCTTCTTTGCGGCAAGGGAGAGAAAATCATGAGATGAAGGTCCTTGATTTTCGATGATGAAGCGAAGACAGTCGACTTCTGTACTTGTTGAGAGAGAACTGGGCCCGGGAGAGGGATCAGCTTGGGCTGCAGCTCCAGGACCAGGGGGGTACCAGTTGCTCCGGGGCCACTTGGGAGCCACTAGGGCCGCTGTCCCTTTGAAGGTTCTCAGTTTGGAGAGGACTTTCAACAGAAGGTTGGTGGGAGGGAACAGGTATATCTTCGACCATCTGTTCCAGTCCAGTGACATGGCGTCCACCGCTTCTGCTTTGGGGTCCTCGTACGGGGCTACGTACAGAGGAAGTTGATTGTTGTCGCTCGTTGCAAAGAGATCTATCTGAAGTTCTGGGACTTGATGAGAGATGAAGGAGAATGATCTTGCGGTCTAGAGACCATTCCGACTCTATCGGGTTTGTCCGAGATAGAGCATCCGCTGTCACGTTGCGGAATCCTTGTAGGTGAACTGCAGACAGGTGCCACTTCTTCTTCTCCGCCAGACGGAAGATTGGGAGAAGCACCTGATTTATCTGGGGCGATCTTGAGCCCTGGCGATTGAGACAACGAACTACCACCGAGTTGTCTAGGGTTTAGACGGATGTGGATCGAGGGCGGCGGGGATAGCTTCTTCAGAGTAAGGAGGACCGCCATGGCCTCCAAGATGTTTATGTGGAACGTCTTGAATAGTGGAGACCAGGTCCCTTGAGCTTGTTTCAGGTGGGAGTGACCTCCCCAGCCCTCCAGTGAGGCATCCGTGTGGATGTTGAGTGATGGAGGAGGGTGTTGGAGAGGAATGGACCTTTTCAGGGCCATTGCTTCCGACCACGGCTTTAGGAGGCGTCGAAGTCTGTTTGGAAGCCGTCTCTTGAGGTCTCTTCGAGCGATGGATGCCGATCGTCTCCAGACTCCCGCGGCATCCTTTAGCTGTGCACGAAGCACTGGGTTTGTCACTGAGGCGAATTGTAGAGAGCCTAGAACTCGTTCCTGCTGTCGTCTTGAAATGCGTTTGGATTTCAGTAGTCGCTTGACAGACCCTGCTATTTCCTTCCTTTTCTTCTGGGGGATGGAAAGGCGGTGTGACTGAAGATTCCAGTGGATTCCCAGCCACTGAAACTTCTGAGCTGGAGAGAGGCGAGATTTCTTCTCGTTGATCTTGAATCCCAGGTGTTCTAGGTACTGGGTAACTTCGTCGCAAGACTTTGTACACTCTTCGGGCGATGGAGCCCAGACTAGCCAGTCGTCGAGGTAGGCCATCACCTGGACGTTTCTTAGGCGGAGCTGTTGTACTATGGCATCCGCCAGCTTTGTGAAGATCCGAGGGGCCACATTGAGGCCGAATGGCATGGCCCGGAAGGCGTAGCTTTTCCTTTGGAGTCGAAATCCTAGGTAGGAGGAAGCGTGATGGTTCATTGGAATGTGCCAATAGGCATCCGCCAGGTCTATAGAGACCGTGTAGGAACCTTGAGGCAGAAGGGTCCTTATTTGTTGAAGCGTCAGCATCTTGAATTTGTTGTTCTCTATGAACTTGTTGAGGGGGGATAAGTCCAGAATGACTCTGAGCTTGTCTGAGTCCTTCTTGGGAACGCAAAACAGTCTCCCTTGGAACCTGGTGGACTTTACCTTCCTTATCACCTTCTTGTTCAAGAGGTCTAGAACATATTCTTCCAGAATGGGGGTCGATTGTTGGAAGAACCGCTGGAAGATTGGGGGTGGTTGCACCCAACTCCAGCCTAGACCGTTCTTGATGATGCTGTGTGCCCAAGGATCGAAGGTCCAACGATCCTGGAATTGGCGGAGTCTTCCTCCCACCGGAAGCACTTCATTGCTTCTGGTGTCCCGAGGACTTGTTGCCTCGGCCGCTAGCTCCCTTTCCTCCTCTACCTCTGGAGGGACGACGAGAGGCGTCTCTGCTTGCACCCCTGGACGAGCCTCTACCTCTGGCATGAAAGGTAGTGGATGGCTGTTCAAAGGCAGGGGTGAAGACCGGTGACTGTGACAACACCGGTTGGGGGACCAATTGAAAGGTCTGTTGTGGTTGGGCAACCACTTGGGAGGTAGCGGGTCCCGGAAACTGACGTCTTTGTTGACGTTGCTGGGGTTTCGGTTTCTGAGGTTTCCTCTTAGGCTGAGGTCCATCGTCCTGAGAGGTTTTCCTTTTCCTGGACATGCCCCACTTGTGGAGAAGGTTCCTATTCTCCGTGGCGGCTCTGTCCGTTATTTCCTTGACAAGGTCCGAAGGAAACAGGTGCTTTCCCCAGATGTTGGAGGAAATCAGCCTCCGGGGTTCGTGTTTCACGGTGGCACCGACAAACACGAATTCACGACAGGCTCTACGAGCCTTTATGAAATGGTACAAGTCCTTCATTACCGTCAGTAAGTGGGATTTGGCCAGTACCATGTAGTGATCGGGTACTGCTGTGTCACAGGCCATAACTTCAAGTTGGACTTGATGAGAAAGAGACGCTGCAAGCCTCTCCTTCGTGTCTTGTTCCCGGCGAAGGAGGTGATCATTGAGCTTAGGGAGGTCTTCATTAAACTGACGTCCGGCAACGTCAGGATCAAGCCTACCCACAACGAAAGTATGTTGGACATCTTTCCATTGTCTAGTGTCAGGGGGCGTTACGATGGAGAAGGGTCTGCACTCCTCCAGTGCAGGGCAGGGTTTCCCTTCTTCCGCCGCCTTAAGGCATGCAGCCAAGGCCTTTTCCAAAAATGGAAGAATCGCAGTGTCGGGAGCGACATAAGTAGGATGCTTCTTGCTCAAGGCAGGAAGCTTAGAGCAGGTAAAGCCCCTGCTCTTAAATGCGGAGGCTAGCATAGCCTGGGCCTTTGCGAGATCGAACACTATCTCTTCCTTAGGTTCGGTCTCCTCCTTCGAGGCAGGTTCAGAACGAAGCCGGACGTAACAGTCCGGGTAGGCCTCGAAGCTTGGGAAGAATTCCACATCTTCCAACGGGACCGTGCCGATTTTGTCACTAACAAATATCCTGCCGGTCGCAATAACCATATGCTCTGCATACCTCCACGGGTTGGCATGAGAGCAAGCTGGGAGATCCTTAACCGAGATCTTCTTCGGTTCTCTGGATCCAATCATAGACCTGATGGACTCCTGGTTCTCCTTCAGTCTGTCGTCCATGACAGCTCTAATCAGTCGGATCAGTTCTTGTGTAGAGGAAGAAGGATCCGGGGTCGAGGAGGTAGACGGAATGGACACATCCGTCGGTGTAGGAGTAGGCGGAGGGATGGACGAGGGAGTAGCTCCAATCTCCGACTCGGTGTATTCCACCTTGTCTTCGTCCTCTTCGGCTCCTTGAGCCATAAGCGTCTTCTCCGTGTCTTCCGAGACGTCAGAGATCTGTTCATCCTCTTCGGAATCTAGGCGACACTCGTGCATGGACTGAGCCATGACCACATCAGGTTCCACCGTAATTTGGACAGTGGGGATTGCTTCCTTTGGAACCACTGAATCAGGGGAGGCCTTAGGGAACAGCAGGGACCTCAGTTCTTCGGTGGCCAGGTACGGTCCAGTGGCATTCCTCTGAAAACCACGCACCCACTTGCGCAGTTTCTCACGAGCAATGTCTCTAACCTCCGCTGAGGGAGGGTTATGGAAGGCCTCAACTAGGTAGGCCTGGCAGACCGTACAATCCAGTGGATTCCAGAACTTCCAATCCCCTCTCTTGTCTGAGCAAGGGGCGTGAGTCCTGCACGCCGTATGTCCGTAAAACTGGGAGCGTTTCACGGCACAGTATGCGAAATCGCACTTCATCTGCTCCTCCTGTGGAAGAAAGAGAAAATGAGTATGGGGGAGTCATAGGAATGGCTCTTAAATTAAGTTAATATTAATCATTAATTTTAACTTATATAAGGTGTGATGCATAGAGAGTGAAACAGTAAAGGAGAACACGCTCCATGCATCTCGCCCGGCTGGTTACCATAGGCTTGGTCCTGGGATAATCCAAATGACCGAGATCATTGGATATAGTTTCCTAGGATTCCCATTATATTGGAACTCCATGGAAAGCCAAGGACAAGGTTGGGATCGAATTCATTCGGTTCCCAGATAAGAGCCAGAAGGTCTCATTAAGGGTAACTGCTTCTGGCAACCAGCTGTGCTAAGATGCACATAGCATGCTGGAAATAGAAGAATGCAAAGAGACAGCATGATCACTAATAGAGCAGTACTAGGTACTGATCTTAGAAGCAAAGCAGCTTATCTATTTGCCAGGTAGGGCTATCTTAGTCTTATGATAGCTACAGAGAGGGGGTGCAAGTATTCTTGACGCCTCCGGGGTATCCGGCAAGCCGCCGGCACGCCGGAGCTCGCTCCAGCATAGATTCTGGCATTAGAACAGACAATTTTCAAAAGTCAGTTAGATACCAGGATGGCGGCCGCCGGCACAACGGCGGCACGCCGGCAGGGAGCGGCGGCTCCGGCAGCCGGAGGATGTCGGATTGGTGACTGGGGTAAGGATGGTACAGGTAGTATCGGGTTGCCGGCAGTATATGCCGGCACTCCGGAGATCGACCGGCAAGCGGACGATTAGATAGGAGTAGGAGAGCCGCCGGTATTAGCCGGCGGCAGCCGGCAGTCCCTCGGAACACGGGGGGCTGGCGGCAAGGGTAGGGAAGTCACCAAGAGGCAGGTATTGCCGGCATAAGAGGCGGCAAGAGACCGGCACCCAGATAGATAGAGAGACAGGGGGAGGGGGGGAAGGATGCAGGAAGTACCTTCAGGGTTCCAGACATCCCTCCCCCTCCCTGAGGGGGTGTACCCATGATAGAGACAGGCTCTATCATCCATATGCAGGGGTCACTAGGGACCGGGAGCAGGTAGCCCAAGGGAGGACTAGGGAACACCCAAGATGGGGGGGGGGGGGAGACTCCCTTATGCAGAGCTACACTAGGAACTAACCTTATAGGACACTATGAAGGTATATGTACCAGAGCGGACTGCACAAGGAAGCTCGGGTAGCCCTACTCATCCACCCTAAGGAGGAGTTGTAGGACAGGGGACAGATGAGTATAAACTAACCTAAGCATAGGCTAGGCTATACAAGAGATAGGTGGGGAGGGAGAAG
>NC_090739.1:110049109-110056609 GCF_036898095.1 Palaemon carinicauda | reverse complement strand
TTCAAAGGTTAAGCCGCTTTCATATGCACAATTGTTGGACGATATAGCAATTTCGGCATTTTGACATTTCTCCTAAACTGCATTCATTGCCGGTAAATAATTGCTGTTAGTTAATCCACAATCTTTTTAATCCCTTGATTTGTTCTGGTATAAAATTGTAGCTTGATATTTCATTTTATATTGGTTTGCATCAGGAAATATAAGTTCATCCTGCATGTACTTCATTGGTATAGATAAAATTATTTTGACCGTTTAATTATTTCTTTTAAAAGGTACCTCATTGATATTTGTTTTAATCCTTATCTCTACGTTTTTTTACGTATTTGATTGAAATATTTATTAAAAAAAATTTCATGATGTTTTATAGATTTTCTTTTATTTAAAAGCATGCACAGTAACGCAATTTGCAAAGCTAAACATTATTATGAAACATGAAAACTTTTCCCCTTATTAAGAATAAAATTCTGAAATCAGTAATAAGGAAACTACGTTTAATTTAAATCTCGTAAATGCTAAGTTATATCTTTTATTAGTAAAAATGTAAAAACAGTATTTAGATATCAGATGAATGGTTTAAGGTACAATATTCTCAAAGAATAGAATTTTACTCTTATTACGTCATTGAAAAAGGCTTAGTTTTTTATTGTTATTGAAGTAGTAATGAGACAAGTTCATGCTTGCTTTTAGATTACTAAGGAAGAAGCAAGACACGGCCTCTTGCACGAAGTGAAAAGTTACATTATAGTATGTTCTAAAGCGACGAGTAAAAGCAGACCTCCTTAGCGAAGGAACCATTTTAGACAAAAACAATAAACGTTTTACTTGAATATTTCGTTGCTGAGATGTTCTTCTTTGAAATAAAATGGAGTTTGTTGGACTCTTGTAATAAACTATGATCAAATATCGAAATTTCAAGTATGGATGATTACCATCTTCACAAATGTCGTATTAAAGGTATAAAATCGAAATATTGAGATAAAAAGAATAACGGGATTGATTAGTGAAGAGGACATGGACTATAAAAAATACCACATTTAGGCTTGAACTTTTTTTTTTTTTTTTTTTTTGGGGGGGGGGGGGGGGTGGGGGGGGGGGGGTGGGGGGGAGCATGCACCCTCTTATTCTTCGTATGGATAATAAGAATTGATGTCGTTTCCCATTGAAATTGATCACGTTTTGATCTGGCCAAGATTCACGTCACGAATCACGTACAGATGTGGGAACAATTTCCATTCGCAACCGCGAACAAATGTCCTCGGGTCGCTTCTCGAATACCAAATCCAGTTTGCAAGTAAGGAAAGGTGCAATTATGATTTATATATATATATATATATATATATATATATATATATATATATATATATATATATATATATATATATATATATATATATATATATATATATATATATATATATATATATATATATATATATATATATATATATATATATATATTCTACTCCTAGGAATGAAGGAAATCATTGCCCGCCACAGAGTTCCATGTCCATATAGTGCACGTACTCTACTCATTCCTTATTACGTATTCGGTACCAGAGAAAGGCCCGAGCCTTCGTTCGAACCCAGGGCTCTCTCTCTCTTCTTTGTTGTATTGCTTCTTGTTGCTTCATCAAGCTCATTTATTTTTTTTCCACCGTATTTTGTTGCTTTAGTAATCTTAATGTTTACCATTTTTTATTTTGTTTTTGTAATTTTTCTTGTTATAATCTTTGTTTTACGAAAAATTTAATGTTTGCTGTTCTGGAGTTTTATAAATATTGTTTGTATATTCATATAATTAATTCATAAATAACATAAAAATGATTTTAGGTTATAAGAAAAATTTCTATAATACGATTCAATGATTATATAGGAAAGAAAGCGTTACGTCTGTAATAATTAATATAATTCACAAATAGTCTAACATGCTAAGAATTTCATGAATGTTGTATTTTCCATTACAGCAAACCTTTGACTAAAGCTGCCCCTGAAAACTACCAAAAATGAACGAGTCGTAAGAAAATCTGGGCGAATATAAGCGCAAGAGAATTCCATTATGGTAAGTGTACTCAAGAAAATCTTTTAGACCTTTGAATAAGTTGAACGAGACGGAAGACCAAATCAGGAAAGAAATTTTAAGAGATGTATGATGTTGTTTTTCATAATTTGCTTTTTGTTTGAAATTTCATTTTAACTTTTCCTCTTTAGACTGCGTTCGAGTCCCGTTCAAACTCGTTAGTTTCCTTGGTCGCTGCAACCTTACCGTCCTTATGAGCTAAGGATGGGAGATTTGGAGAGCCTATATATCTATCAACTGAGTCACCAGTAGCCATTGCCTGGCCATCCTTGGTCCAAGCTTGAGTGGAGAACGGGCTTGGGCGCTGATCATATGTATATATGTCCAATCTGTAGGGCATTGTCCTGCTAACCAGGGCAATGTCACTGTCCCTTGAAGGAGAAAGCAATAATATAAAGAAAAACGGCAAGTACACATCATCCTGAATTATGAGTACAAAAATTTGTGTATTCATTCAGTGGACTATAGTGGAAGATTGATTATTCCCCTGTGCTCTGTTCTTATCAAATCTCTACTTTTATTTTATCACTTTAAATGTAATAAAATATTCACATAGATGATAAAGATGCAGACACCAATGAATTCGATATCGAAAAACATTTTTAAAGAATATAGACATTGCTAAATTGTACTTCTAATCATTTGAAAGCTGAAAAGGACTCCAGTGCTCAAATATCATTGGAAATGAGTAACTTTTCGTTAAAATATTTTTCATCATTCCAAAAACTGTATTCAAGTGAAATATTATTGAATTCATTTTGCGGTTACAACGAATAGAATTTTGTATAATATCGTATTAATAAATTCACCTTCTACTGTTTAGATAATTATTTCATCAAACCTGATTCTTTATACATATAAGAATCTTGTGAATTTTTTCAACCTTGTTTATAATAGGTTCATATTTCTGACGATAAACTACTAATAAGAAATACATAAATTCTAACAGAATATTCTCCTAAATCATGTTTTAAATTCTTGACATGAAAATAAATAACTAGGCTGCAGTCTGAGGCTAAAGTATATTGTGATTACAGGAGGTCATCAACTTACAAATATTCGACTTACAAACATTCGGAGATACAAACACAAATCCAACTGAAAATACTGTAATTAGAAAAATATTGTATCATTTAATACAGAACGCAAAATAACATTTGTAATAACCTGATATATATTTCATATGAAACCAGACTATTTGTTGACTTTTGCAGTTGGAAATTATAGGCATGGGATACAGGTTAGGTCTACCCTGGGCCAAAATATAACAAAATTCAACTTACAAACAATTCGACTTACAAACAGCTTCTTGGAACCAGTTAAGTTAGTAAGTTGGGGACCTTTTGTACATAATTTTATAAACATTTATTAAAAAGCAAACATTGACGCAAATGCAAACATTTACATACCTTTAGATAATAAATACACAGAGGAATAGGTGCGTTGATTTAATCTCATAAAATAGGAAAATTAAGTTAAGATGA
This sequence comes from Palaemon carinicauda, assembly GCF_036898095.1. NCBI lineage: Eukaryota > Metazoa > Arthropoda > Malacostraca > Decapoda > Palaemonidae > Palaemon > Palaemon carinicauda. Next base: position 110,053,048 of record NC_090739.1, on the reverse strand, counting down.
GTTTTGAAATAATGAAATCTAGCTATTTTACAATCTGATAGTGAGAAGGAACTCGTATAAAATATCACTTAGATGATTTCAACTTTTACACCACATTTCTAATTTCCTTTCCCTTTGATGATACTCCGTAAAATACATCAAAGAGAAAGAAAAGTTGAGATTTTTTTCCGAGGTGAAATACGTGGATATATTTCTCTGAAAAATGACGTTTTCAAACTTACATATATCTTTAAATTCAACTTCAAAGCCAACCATGAAAGATTCGAGACACCGTAAAACTCGGAGAGTATCGTGTGAAAAAATGACTCTGTACAAGTGTACAAGTGGAGGAATCTTCAATATTTAGCTTTAACAGCACTGAGCTAAGCGAAAATACACGTCACACACGCCCACGCACGCTGCACATATAGTACATACGCTCACACACGCGCGCTCACACACACGTTGCACAGACTTACGGACAAATACACTCGCGCGCACGCACGTTGCTCATATATGCGCACACACACGCGCGCACACGCAGGTTGCACATGCATACGCACACACACACACACACATATATATATATATATATATATATATATATATATATATATATATATATATATATATATATATATATATATGTGTGTGTGTGTGTGTGTGTGGGGGGGGGGTGTGCGCGTGTGTGTGTCTTATAACACATGAATTTCTTACCAGAGAGAATCAGCCAATGAAAACCAAATCATTATTATCTCTGGAACTCTTTTATTTGATGGAATTCCTTATTTTATTTCCTCACTGGGCTATTTTCCATGTGGAGCCCTTGGGATTATAGCATGCTGCTTTTCCATCTAGGGTTGTAATTTTCAGCTGCAAGTAGCATAATAATAATAATAATAATAATAATAATAATAATAATAATAATGATGATGAAGATGATACTAATATATGCATAATGTGCATTTATAAAAGATAGGCCTAATCTTGATTTAGATGTATTGAAAATACAATCGACAGAATATGCTTCCCGATGTCATATAAAAGAAAGAACAGATGATGGAAATATAATGTAGGTTGATTGTTTCCATCAAGGTGACCTTGCAATAAGTAGAGGGGAAAAATACTTCAAGAAATACATTTACGAATACACTGTTCTTTATTGGTCTACTTTTTGCATGCTTGAATGGTATCTATTTCATTGGACTAGAAGGATCAGATTTCCTTGTCACTTCGATGGCATTCCTTTGACAACGGATAAGGAGCTCTTACCCCATATGGTGGAATTTTCGATTTTGTGACGGAGGAAGATGATAATCCAGAAAAGGATCTCAAAAAGATCTCCGAGGATTTTCTAAGCTGTCGAAAGGAGAGAGAGAGAGAGAGAGAGAGAGAGAGAGAGAGAGAGAGAGAGAGAGAGAGAGAGAGAGAGATTTGGTTAGACATTATCATTTTATTTGTAGTTTAAAATGTTGAACAATTAGAAAATCTAATGAAAATGCTATCATTTGTGTCTTTTATTTTGATAACTGAATCATTATGATGAATTAATGTTTTTTTTATTGAGTCAATGTATAAGATTATACATTAAAATATCAGCTAAACGAATAATTAAAGATAACATATAGAATTGGCTTCATAATTTGCTTCATAAATTATATATACTACTAATGAAACCTCATAAGAATGTAATAGGAGTGTTCTCGTTATCATGTGATATTTATGTAAAATATCAACTAAACGATTAATCAAAGATAATATAGGCAATTGGCTTCAGAAAGTTAGTTGATAAATGATGTTTATTACAAATGAAATCTCATAAAATTCTCTTTTAGTGTTATTTTTGAGTATTTATTTTGATGATTAGTTATTTAGTAAGTAGGATTAAATCGATAATTAGGGATCTCTATTCAGTAGGACTTTGAAAATTTATTAGCTTCAAAGGATCAGTTATTAGCTATTATAGGTTCTCCTTATTAGGAATTCACTGATATTTTGGTCAATTAAGCAATATTGGGTTTTCTCAATTTGTTACCTTGGTTGTCTATACACTATTTATTCGGGTGACCGAAACTGAATGTCATGTAGAGTTGTCAGGCAAACCCCATTGTGGAGGAATAGAGACGGTGCTAAACATTTCATTACAAAAATCAATTATCACAAATTTCGAATAGAGTTATATGCGTTAGAAGTTTCAGGTTGCCATATAGGGACTCAAAATGCTAATGAAATAGTCACAACCCTATTATTCTATAACAACATCATTATCTGAAGATTCAAGTTTTCTGTTTAACATATTTTAGGTTAATTGAACGATTGACTACTATCTAGCCGTACGGATTCTACTGCTAGTTTTCTCTTAATGTGAACCATAAACAACTAGAAAAAATCTTCAAGAGTATAATTTCCATTTACAAAAATAAAAATGATAAGAACAATACAAATTCAAAATTAGGTAAATAATCCTGTAATACTTTAGGAGATAGTTACGCTAGCAATATTATTTAGAAAAAAAGAAATATCTAATGAATATTTCCTTTTATTTAGGGAAGTAAATTTTGAAGAAAAATGTGTTTACCATAATGGCTGTCATCTTAATTCTTGTCATCGCAAATTCAGAGACAGTTTCCATTTTTTTTTTTTTTTTTTAGCTCAAAGTAACAAGTCCCTTAATTTTCTTAATAACCTGCCACCTGAAAGACGGTTACCACTTAGTGATATTTTTACCTAGCGCTCCAAAGAAGTCTTCGGTGATTTTAAAGGGAATTTGAAGAGTTTTTATACTCTTCAAACAATTTAGATACAATTTATTTTTCTATCAAGAGACATGCTGTGATAGATGTTTTTTAAATGATTATCTTTATAAAATGCTCATAATTCTACTGAACTATTATTGTACAAAACCTTTCACAAATACTGTACAACTTCATAACATTTTCACTTAAATCTGAATATATTAAGCAGTCAATCCAATGAATACATTGCAACATTTTAGAAATCTCTGTATAAAATTTATTGGGTTTTAATGGCTTTAAAGTCAGAAATGAATATATTTATATCAAACACAATTTAAGAGAATAAAATCCCTTTAAAAAGACTTTTAATGCCCAATCGGCCAAAATATAGAATATCAAGCGAATTAATTCTCGGCGTAGGTATCTATTCAATAAAGGTATAATCTCTACGTCACAACCATTAACATAACATGTTACATTGAATCAGGGATTTGGATTTTAACAATGTGATACATTTGTTACTTTATGATTTACTACACTGACGCTAAACTTCAGACTATAATAATGTTATACACCCACCTTCCATGATAAAAAAGTAAATACGTAATGTAGTTATAGAATTACTAAAACTATATTTATTCTCGTGCCCTGCCTTGGGTCTCTCCAACGATTATAGATCTATTTTCACATTTGAATTGGCCTACACCCGTGTATCCATCAACCCTCTACAGCCCCAGGTCAATAAAATGAGTATTGGGATAATAAAATCTGTTATTTCCTTTTTAGTGGTTCCCACCAGATATACAATACAGCTGTAATATCAACTTGAATGTTGACACAATGAAGAGAAATATTGCTTCGGTTGACATTCTCTCTCTCTCTCTCTCTCTCTCTCTCTCTCTCTCTCTCTCTCTCTCTCTCTCTCTCTCTCTCTCTCTCTCACACACACACAATATAAACTACCTTTCATTCATGGCGTCGAGACAAAAAATCTTTTATGGGTTACCCAAAGTGTTCGGTTTTACAAGAACGGTTTCCTGAGAGATGTCATCTCCCCTTAGAATTGTTGTTCTCATTTCACACGATCTTACCGTAACTCGCAAGAATTATTTGGGATCATAACTGATCAAGTGTGACCAGTTTCAAGGGTTTCCAATCTTCATTGTGACTCATTAATGCCTTGATTAATCACCTTTCTGATATCTCATGAATTTCGCTCAAATTG
>NC_090739.1:110041609-110044109 GCF_036898095.1 Palaemon carinicauda | reverse complement strand
AGATATGTAGATGAATAATATCATTGATATGGTGATTGGTAGAGGGATAGCTTCTTCTTTTTAAAATTCATATTACCTTATTCCTAATTAATTAAATTATCTGTGAGCTATACAACGGATCAATTTTATTGAAGAAAAATATGACTTAATGGATTATACAGATTTTAATTTCTGATCATACCATACTTTGTGGGATCGAAAATATTCCCCGAGTCGATTAAAATCATAAAGAAATGTGTCGTTATATCGACAGATAAATTTTTTTTAAAAAATAACAAAAGAAACACTGTGTAAAAGGAACGCCGGATTTCCAAAGAGAAATAAACAGAAAAAAATGTGGAGTTCTGAGGAACTTGAGAGGCCTAAATAAAGAGAGGCGATTGTGCTCCATTTCTGTCATCAAACGAAATTTTTTGTCTTCCTTCTGGGAAAATGAATTGACGCAACTCGGGAAAGTATATCAGAGAATAAAACGGGTGTGTGTAATATTCCACCTGTCAGGGAAGAAGATGAATTTGCGTGACATGGCAGAAAGGATAAAGGTAGATGTTTATAGCCTTGTATCCTTAGTGAAAGTAGTCTGCTGCTTTTGTCATTTTAGATTAGGGTAAAGGATGAAGGTTGGCCTAAATCATCCTGCATCGATATAAAAGTGTGTATGACTTTGTACCCTATTGAAAAGAAACTTGAGGAAAGTCTAGAATATAAAAAGAATTAATGGCATATCAAAACTCTTCTTAACTGGATGGATACAGATCTCTTCCTCTTGTGTTTTTCATATCCACAATATATTACATAATATTTAGGTTCCAGTATTATGGAACAATAATGTTCTCCTTGAAGCAAAGTGACACACATGGATCTAAATACCTATATTAAAAAGTCCTAGTACAAAATATGTATATTATAGTATTCTTTATAACCAATTCAAGTTATTTCTGTATACATGCAGAGTAGTTTTCTGGACAATATAAGCAAAGCACAAAAATGTGTAAGGTTATTCCTGATGTTTTCATTTGTATGCAAACACCTTCCATTTGACAATATAATTACTCGTAAAAATTACTAGTATATATATATATATATATATATATATATATATATATATATATATATATATATATATATATATATATATATATATATATATATATACTATAATGGACAGTCAAAGTAATTGATAAAAAATTTACCTATAAAAATATTGTCACAATTATATTCTATATAAAGCTCAATGTTTAAATGGTCTGTCCATGTGTAGCAAATGGGAGAATAATGATTAATCAGGAGAAACTGACGGCAACCAGTAGGATAAAAGGGTAGAAGAGAAAACCATACCTAAATGATAGCAAGGACCGGCAGGGGATTAAGGCAGAAAGGGCAAATGATGACTATGATAATGACGATGATGAAGATGATGATGATAATAATTACGGTGATGATGATGGTGATGTGGATGAAGGTGATATACAAGCTCAAAGAATTCACTACGCCTATTTACCCAAACAGATATCACTCAGAGTCTTAGGAATTCAATGATATTGAGGAAAGATTCAACATAAGAAAGATACCTTTTGCTATTAACCAGAAATAGTCCTACTCGACTATATAGTCAAGTAGGAAATAACTAAATAATGTCATTTCAAACCAAGAAATAATATCTATTAAGATCACGACTCAAGAGAAAAACAGATATATGTAAACTTTATGATAAACTATCGTAATGTGGGTGAACATTTCTTAAATAATAATAAAAGAATAACAAGTGGCATTAACTCTCATTGTAAAAAGGTGGCAAACTCATAATATTTTTAAAATTTCATTTGATATTCACCTTCAAGAGCAAGCGTTTTCTAATGATAATCTATAAAAAGCTTCTTGAGAAAACGAGAAAACATTCATTTCCTCTTCTCAACAAAGGTGACCAATTAAAAGGGAAAGTCTTGACGTCCGGATCTTTCCTTTTTGTGAATTAAAACAGTAATTCCAAGTTTATGTTTTTCCTGCTAAAATTATTCTGGTATAGAAAACTCTTTTTGGAAAAAGAAAATATATATTTGACTCATTTGCATATTTCCCTTATGCATATAGAATATGCGTCCAATCGCTTGACAATTAAATGAAATTTGGTCTGCAAAAATGAAAATCCGAATCCAATTAAATCCTATTCTTATCCATATTTTATAAATAAGACCAGACTCGTGATATTTGTTGCTAGTTTTTTCCTTGGTGTTTCCCTTTCACTTGTGTGCAAATATAGTGTTATTTTCTTATTTGATGTAGACTTTTTGTATTCCTTTGGATTTAAATCCTATTAATAAAAAAAAAGAAAAAAAAAACAGCGGCTTTGCAAGTATTAATAATATATTTGTTTATAGTTTACTGAGAATACTTTCTTTTCTCTATTCTACTTACTTATTAAAAGTCATATACTTGATTTTTTTTTGTACTGTTGTTAGGCGAATAAAGATGAAATATAAGAAGATCCACTTGGCATACA
>NC_090739.1:110016609-110031609 GCF_036898095.1 Palaemon carinicauda | reverse complement strand
CACGAACTATAAAATAAGCCAGATGTTTGAAAACGGAGTGCCGTAGGGTAGTGCGAAGCCTTTATCATAAGGTTTTGATTTAGATCATCTATGCATTATTAGATAAGGTTGACTGACACTTACATATACTGGTAAAACACATGGTTGAAATAATTTTATGTTGTTAATGCATATACCTAATGTTAACATCAAAGCGCATAAGACATTTCTCTTTAAAAGGGGAATTGTATTCTTGTCTGCTAATGTACAATGTACTTTTATATAAAATCAAGAGATTTCCGAAATATGATTTTAGACATACTTTGGTTTCCTTTAAAAGTGTCTATCGTCCTTCAGTGATAATTGTCCTAAATGAAATCAAATTAAAAAGATTTAAAATGATACGATTTTCTGACTATAACACCCTCTCTCTCTCTCTCTCTCTCTCTCTCTCTCTCTCTCTCTCTCTCTCTCTCTCTCTCTCTCTCTCTCTCATATGCACGAGCATGAATTAAGCAAACCCATTGCACTTAAAGAGACTTTTATGTAAGAGCTATTTTGAGGTTTGTAAACGCAGTGCTGCCATTACGGTGGAATGGAGCAGCCTCTCCTTGGAGTTTATTATAGGAGTGCCTTCCCTGGCAGAGTTTTTTTTTCTTTCTTACCACTACTTTCGTAATTTGACATATGCTGTAATTGAGTATGTACTCTTACCATTCTGTTTGAAATTATTTTTTTATATTTCTAGACTATCTGATATAAGAGCGTTAACCTTACCTGCGTTTTCTCTACCCCTCTTTCTATCTGTGTGTCTTTCTGTCTGTCTGTCAATATCAGTTTCCTGAGATGTTGAATATCTTTTCACAAGATATTATTTTGATTATATAGGATAATCAGTATTATATATTAATATAGGTGAAACTAATGCTAGTATCTCTTTAAATAAAGAAAATACGGTGAGGCATAGTTTCCCCTTTTTGAGAAAAATCTATGGATGACAAACGTTCAAAAATATTTATAAGACTAGAAGTCCACTCAGTAAATGGCATACCTTCGCACGTCAAGCGGTCATATTTTGCTGTTAACTCCACTGCACACTTGTACTTCGATGTATTTTCTTCAAGATCTAATGAATTTGCCCTTGGGTCATGCCCCACATCTCCACCAGGTTTCATTGAAATTGGTTCTGTAGTGTTTGCGTAATGTTTTCACAAATAAAAAATTAACTAACATAATTTCTACTTTTTACTTGATACTGCGATTATTTTCAAAGCACTGCTGCGTACTTGTATTCTGGTGTACTTTATCCAAAATGTTAAAGATTCGTCGTTGGGTCATACCCAACATGAATATAAAGTTTGGTCAATATTGTTATAGTAGTTTTTGTGTAAAGTTGTTCAAAAACCAATAAATAAACGATGACAAGGGTGAAGACGTACCCTTCGCAAAATCTTCCATTTTGGCGAAGAATTTGCAAAGGAACCCAATAAGTGGGATAAAAATTTAAATGTTATACACTAAGTCAGGTAATCAATAGGTGTAGGGAATTGTAGTTAGAAGCTAGTCGGAAGATCTTTGAAATAGATCTGTAAAATATTGGATGACCATGATGACATAGCGAGCAAAAATACCTGTAAGTGAAGTGAAACTACAATCATATTCAAGGTAGGAAATGGATCCATTTAAAAATAAGAGTTATTACTCTTCTAAATTTCCTGTGCCAAAAAAGAGCTCATACAAAAGGAATGCAAAGGATAGGAGGAAATAAAATAAGGTAATAAAAAAAACTCTCAAAACTTAGGATTAGTTCTCGCACCACGATATATATCTTTTTCTAATATGCATATCTTAAATTTTCGTGTTCATATTTCAAAGAATCTAAAGTTTTCATTTATCAATTTTATTAAAATTTTTATCCCGAACTTTCAAATATTTTTGTATCAAATTTTCACTACCATAGCTTTCATATTAAAGTGTAGTTCCAAATCTCAAAGTAGTCCTGAAGAAGGTTCACGAAGAGATCCGAAATACGTGTTGACACCAAACATTAAATGGAGGAAAGTAAATGAATTTCTGCTCTTATCCTGAAAACTATATGCAGGACATTCTGTCCGAGGAGAAGCTTTCTTCGTATTTTGGACGCCGCTGACACGTTGTTTATCCAATATATATATATATATATATATATATATATATATATATATATATATATATATATATATATATATATATATATATATATATATTTATATATATAAATATATATATATATATATATATATATATATATATATATATATATATATATATATATATATATATATATATATATATATATATATATATATATATATATATATATAACGGATTTTGAGCGAAGCGAAAAATCTATTTTTGGGTGAGGTAGCCATGTCGTCCTGATGGAAGTTCTTATAAGGTAGCTTTCTAGGGTATATTTGACTACAGTGATATTCCCAGAGAATTTTACCGTAAGGTATCCAGAATTCTAACTCCTGGAGCGAATATCCCTAAATAATCTCACAGGGATATCGCATAAGATCAGAGGACGTATTCTTGACACATCACATAGCTATCTTCGCCCCGAACATTATTAACGCTTCGAGGGGGAATAGTGACAAGAATCTGAAACGAGAATGAAAAGAGAGCCGCTTATAAGGCATCTCTCCTATTCCGTTTCCAGTGTGTATCTGATGAAGGGGGTAGCGCCCTCTCTATTCCTTGTAGCGATATACGAGGTGGTACAGATACTGTATTATAGGGAGAGGTCAACCAGCCCTTTTACAATAAAAGGAAGGGTGGGCCCATCAGGAGGACATGGCTACCTCACCAAAAATAGTTTTTTCGCTTCGCTCAAAATTCGTTTTTTGGGCTTAGGCCATGTCGTCCTGATGGAAGTTTACCAGAGCATTAATGTATCTGTGGAATCCCAATCAGTGCCGTACTCTCAAGAAAGTATTTTCCTGGTCCGTCTAGACCTAGAGACCTATGATGTTACCATCATACATCATTTCATCTAAGCATGAACTATGATAGCGCTTCCTGCCCCTTACAGGGATGAGTCATACTAGACTCTGGAAAAGTCTCTAGGAGTACATAAAAACTTATGGATGACAAAATGACAAGCTTGTATAGAGGTCTCGCCCTAAACATTATAAAGCAAAGTTTGTATAAGAGTCGCCAAAGTCAAAATGAATTTGTGACACCTTCCCCAAAGTGACCACTCTTAGTAACTATTGGATAATGGTTGTATCCGCATAGAAACAAATTTTGCCTCTTTGCCACCAACCCGTTAGGGTACCACGTCAACCCTTCCAAGGAAGGGTTAGAGTGAGTGGACTTTTGTTTGAATCAGGGAACAGTTTCGAAAGACATACCATGATAAAAAATATCCATATTTTAATCTTAATGCTCAGTACATTTCTAATAAAATGAGTGTGGGCGAAAAGACGCAGGGTTCATTATGAACTAATTTATTATAATTTAATAAACGAACATATCAGATCACATTTATAAAATTTATATAATGTGGATGATATGCGTAAAAGCATAAAGAAAAACAGTCAACAGAAAATATTGTTTCATCTACTAGGAAACAGATTTGTCACTTCAATAGAATTATTAATAATATTGATATAGTCTGTATACTGTTTACATACACTAGCGTAAAAAACGCTTGGCACAAGTGTCCGTATTATGCTATAGATTACCGACGTCAATGGAACAGTTTGTAAGGACACTTTCGTGGCCTATCGCTCAGCGTGTAGTAACATACAGTGACTACACGCGCACCCTCTTAATCGTCCCAAATTAATTACACTGTTCCTCGCAGACTTAAAACAGAAGATTAAAGAATTCTACCTGCTGCTACCACAGATCTCATAAGTTGCTCCACTTGCTTCGCATAGTGCATAAAGAACGCCTTGGATGACTACCAGCTGGTGTGCAAATAAGGATGTTCAAAGTCCATATAATTAAAGAAATTTTATGGAGGAGGCAACTTTCCTCGGATCATGACTAACAGGTGTACTGTCTGGATCCGTTCTTTGAAAAACACGGGTGAATTTCGCCCTTAGTTATAGATAACTTTGAACCCAGGGTTTCTCTTCTGAACAGATGTCCTCCCATAAAGTCTGAAGTTCTATGAAGATAGACCTTTAGGCACTCCACTGGACATAGAGATGCATCTTCCTCCAGAGGGCAGATTCTCTAGGGACCCCACCTGTTGGTGGGTAGCTTGTTCCTGGTAAGAAACGTTGGGTCTGGAAATAGAATCAGTTCTCCCTCCAAGAACTGGACGTGGCCTTCCTCTGTAGAGAGAGCCACTATTCACTAACTCTGGTCCCCAAGGCGAGTACAAACAGAAATATGACTTAAATTCAAAACCTTCTAAGCCCATTCCTCATTGTTCATTATTTATATACAATGAGGAATCATATCTAATGACCAAGCAAATGGTCTTTGGAAGCGCTGAAGGGCTAGTTCATTAAGAAAGTTGTTAGAAAGGTCGACCTGTAAGGCATATGGTATCTGATTTGTCAAGGCAGGCTTGAACAATAGAATTGTGTAGGCTGCTAAACCTTGCTCATGAGGGAGAATGAAGAATGATGAATAAGAATCTGTTGGGATTTCTTTCAGTTTCTTCACCTTGACAAAAGATAGCTATTTCTTCCCTGAAGCCTCATAATGTCTTCTGGTTTCCTCCAAAAGTCTAAACCGACTTTTAAACACCGAATCTTTTTCTCATCGTTAAGGAGAAAAAATCATGAGATGTAGGTTCCGTGTTTTCTGTGATGGAGCGAAGACAGTCGACTTCTGTACTCGCTGAGACAGGGATGGATCCGGTAGCGGAACGAATTTTAATCGTAGCTCCAATGCCAGAGGGAACCACACGCTATCACTATTGCAGCTTTCCCTTTGAAGGATCTCAGTATATCGAGGACCTTCAAAAGGAGGTGTGCGGAGGAAACAGATAGATACAGGACCATCTGATCCAGCCCAGAGACATAGCCTCCACTGCCTCCGCTAACGGCTCTGGGACTTGACTCGAGATGAAGGAGAACGATCCTGCGTCAAGGGACCATTCTGACTCTATAGGTGTAAACCTAGATAGAGCGTCCACTGTCACATTGCGGAACTCTTGAATGTGAACTGCTGACAGGTGCCATTTCTTCACGTTTGATGCATTTTTTCTCCAGCCTCCTGTTGCATCCTTAAGCTGTGCTCTTAACACTGGATCTGTTATCGAAGCAAACTGTAGAGAGCCCAGCACTCTCTCCTGTTCGCGTCTTGATATCCGTTTGGATTTCAATAGTCTCTTGACAGATTCTGCTATTTCTTTCCTCTTCTTACTAGGAATGGAAAGTCGATGTGACTCCAAATTCCAGTGGATTCCCAACCACCGAAATTTTTGAGCTGGAGAAAGACGAGACTTTTTTATGTTGATCTTGAATCCCAGATGTTCCAGGAACTGGATCACTATCTTAGAAGCTTGCATGCATACTGTCCTGGATGCTGTCCACACCAGCCAGTCGTCCGAGTAGGCTACTACTTGGACCCCTTTTAGGCATAACTGATGGATGGCTGCATTCGCGAGCTTCGTGAAAATCCTTGGGGCTATGTTTAGCCCAAAAGGCATGGTTCTGAAGGCGTAAAGTTATCAAAGTAACTTGAAGCCTAGGTAGGGGGAGAGGTGACGAATAATTGGAACGTGCCAATAAGCGTCAGACAAGTCTATAGACACAGCATATGCCCAGAATGACTCTGAGTTTTTCTGAGTCCTCCTTTGGAACACAAAACAACCTTCCTTGGAATTTGATGGACTTAGACTTCCGGATTACTCTTTTGACTAAGAGCTCTCGGACATATTCTTCCAGAGCGGGTATTGAGTGTTGGAAGAATTGAGGAAATTGAGGTGGAGGACTGCTCCAGCTCGAAGCTAGTCCATTCTTTCTTAGGCTGTGGGCCCAAGGATTGAAGGTCCAGCGATCCCTTAAAAGCTGTAATCTCCCTCCTACTGGAGGTATCTACTTCCGCTGTTGTGGACCTGAGGCCTTGCCTCCTTGACCGCGTACTCCCCTGGATCCCCTTCCTCTTGAAGGGCGTCTAGAAGAACCTCTGGCTGTTCCTCTGGGTCTCAAACAAAAGGAAGAAGTCTGCCTTTCGGAGGCTGGGTTAAGAACTGGCGACAGTGTCGCCATTTGTTGAGGTACCAGCTGGTACGTGGTTGGAGGTTGTGCCACCGTCTGAGGCACCGCGATCACAGGAAGTTCTTGTTGATGTTGCTGTCGGTAGGGTTTAGCTGGCCAAGAGGATGGCCTAGGCCTTTTGTCTACTACCTCTTTAACCACTTCATTGGGAAAGAGGTCTTTACCCCAAATACGAGAGGAGATCAGTTTCCTCGGTTCGTGCCTCACCGCAACCGAGGCAAACTCGAACTCTCTACAGGCTCTTCTAGCTTTAATAAAGCTATAGAAATCCTTCGTAACTGTGGCCAGATGGGTTTTGGCCACAACCATGAACATGTCCTGGTTCTTGGGGTCACTTGCCATCGTTTCTAGTGTTGATTGCAACGACATCAATGCCGCAAGTCTTTCCTTTGTCTCTTGCTCTCTACGCAAGAAGGGGAGAATATAACATTCAGGCTTCCAAATAATCCATAGTCTGCCGGGCTCTACCGATGGACATGGAAGGGAGACCAAGGGAGGTCTGGGGTCACTCTGCAAAGAATAAAGGGTCTCTGCCGGCCGACACGTAGTGCCGGCCGGCAGAGAGCTGAGCCTGTCCTCCATCCTAACCTATACTAGGTACGGAAGTAGGACTACGGCTAAAAGAAAATAAAAGAAAGAGAGGTGGGGAAGGGATAAGGGTCCTACAGACTTCGTTCTAGCAGGAAACACACTCAGCCGTTAGGGAAGCTCATCCTAACCAAGAGTTGTCTATTAGGGAGGAAGATTGACAATACTTGCTAACCTCCTCCCAACCAGAACAAAGTTAGGTAAAGTTATTTCTCTGGGCAACAGAGAAAACTCATTCTTCAGCCCGAGAAAAACAACACAGGACAGTTTGCTAGGCCACTAGAAGAATGAATAATCTCGTACAGAATCCTTCCAATATGGACTAGGGAAGCAAAGCTTCCTCTGTCCGCCCCTAACCTAGCATATTCTAGTAAAAAAAATGGCTAAAAACGAAGTGAACCTCTATTCGTAAGCAGATGAACACCCAATTAAAACTTAAGCAAAATAGTAAATCGAATACTTTTCAGCCCCCCCCAAATATATATATATATATATATATATATATATATATATATATATATATATATATATATATATATATATATATATATATATATATATATATATATATATATATATATATATATATATATATAAGTAATTAAAGCAGAGTTATTATGCTAGAAAAGGGAAGTGGATGATTAAAATTTGGACCTTTCAATACGAAAGGTATAAGAAACTGAATGTTTATAATTAATATATTATAATTAATTTAGATTTAGAGATATGTATGTCATGTCCTATAACATTTAATTTGATAACTTGCTGTATATGTTTATATTTCAATTGAGCTTAATTCATGAAATTTCGCTTATTAGAATTCTCTGGAAACGAAGGAAAATAATCGGCCTATGAAGTCAGTTATAAGCATCCTCTCTCTCTCTCTCTCTCTCTCTCTCTCTCTCTCTCTCTCTCTCTCTCTCTCTCTCTCTCTCTCTCTCTCTCTCTCTCTCTCTTTAAAAAGACAACAATACATGAATATTTTAAACTGCTTCTTGTCGTCTGTCTTGACAAAACTTTGGGGAATTTTAGGAAATTATTCCCCACTGTATCATCTGAAAGACAAACAAAGTCAGCCATAATCTGGAGATACTACTCGCCCCCATCTCTCTCTCTCTCTCTCTCTCTCTCTCTCTCTCTCTCTCTCTCTCTCTCTCTCTCTCTCTCTCTCTCCAAAGGTGACACGATAAAGTATTCAGTGGTTGAAATATTGCCTTTTCCTCACCGTTTCTTTCTCGGAATAAAAGACTTTTTCAGTGTGAATAATGATTGTCCGTTTACCTTCTTGATTTCAGGGTGTATTTCTGCGTAGACACACACTAAGTAGAAGATATATATATATATATATATATATATATATATATATATATATATATATATATATATATATATATATATATATATATATATATATATATATATATATATATATATATATATATATATATATATATATATATATATATATATATATATATATATATATATATATATATAGCTTCATTTCCAATCTCTAGGGACCCATTCTGATGTTTTTAATGCCCATCCATTATCTGTCATTCTGATAATATGTCCAGCCCATATCCATTTCTTTTTCTTGGACATTAGAATAATGAATGAATGAGTTGAAGTTCTCTGGCATCCTGACATCGAAGGTCATTGACGCCGATATCGTTTATCACAAATAAAGATTAAAAAAATATTCAATTCTAAACCAGAAAGGTAAATACGTTATAGAAGTTAAATAACATTTAGAAGGCCTGCTTCTGATATGAATTTAAAAATGCCAATAACATTGTACGACACATCATGTCCAAGGATCTTGGCCAGGATGAACCTGCCATCTTCACCCCGAGCAGCCTCAAACCGATATGTATTTCTTTCTGTGCTATAAGTGGGGCATTCAGTCAACAAATGCCTATCTGTCTTCTACTTAAGTTTGCTCTCGTATCTATGTTGCTCTTTTTCAATCTCTTAGTGTTATTCCCATCATTATTCTTTCCATAACTCTTTGAGTTAAAAATAGATTATGTTCTAAGGCTTTAGTAATGCTCTAAGTTTCTGATGCATAAGTTAATAGTAGGACCATGTGATTACATACTTTTTTAGAGAAAGTGTCATTATATGTTTATATTCTCATTTTCTTTACCAAAAGCTCTCCATCCCATTATTATCCCTCTTTTAATTTCGGTCTCATGCCCTGGGGAAACACTTACTGTCTGTCCAATGTACATATATTTATTAACAATCTCTAGGTTCGTCCATAATCCTTATTTATTTTCTCTGCATTTTCATTTAACATTATCTTAATTTTACTCATATTCATTTTCAGTCTTACATTTCTGCTTTCTCTGTTCAAATCTTCTATCATTTTTTTGCAATTCCTCCCTTGATACACTAAATAGAACTTTGCCATTTGTAAATCTTAAGTTTTTAAGGTACTCCCAATTAATGGTAATGTTAATTCCTACATTGGGAAATATATGAATATATATATATATATATATATATATATATATATATATATATATATATATATATATATATATATATATATATATATATATATATATATATATGTGTGTGTGTGTGTGTGTGTGTGTGTGTGTGTGTATGTTGTTTATGCAAAAGATAACGCTAATCATACTTTTATGATAAAATATAAAATATCAAATTCATCTTGAGAATTGAAGTTCAAAAAGACGTTTCCAATATGTTCACGTGTAGCAACATGGGAACCATAACAAATATTAAGCTTGAATTGAAGCTCTGTAAAAATATATGACAGAATACGTCAGTTTAAAACATATTTCATTCTCTTTACAATGTGTTTAATGTCAGTTTACATAAAGTAATGGAGACAGACGACCTTTTGCAATTGGTCGGGAGCGCGTCGTGCCTGACATATAATAGCTAGTTTTTTTTCAGATATTCATTTGAAATTTTTCATTCTATTTGTCTCTAGTTGTTGCAATATTTGTTCAAAATTATTTTTCTCTCGTTCAAACTCTGGAAATATCTTAAATAATCTTTTTTGACTGTGTTTGTAAAGGATGCTCTGATAGTGTGGGGGATTAGAATAAATGCATGTTGGAAACTTTGGGTGTGGGAAAAAATATTCAGATAACTTTTCGTGTATTTTTCTGTAATATAGTATTAATATATGACTGATTACCTTTGAAGGTATTTGAGTTTTCTTGTGATCACGTGTTGAATTCATTGACTCTGCGATGTGGAAACTTAGAAAAGAACCAGAGAGTTATTGGTTCCTCTGACTGACCATATCCTTCTCTCTGCTTACAGCTCATTTTCCTTTTGCCTACTCATACACCGTATACTCTGGCCTATTCTTAACTTATTCACCTCTGTCTTCGTACACCTGACTCTACTGAGATTACCAAACAATTCATCCTCGCTCCAGGGGTTAACTACTGCAATGTAATTGTTCATTGGCCACTTTCCTCTTGGTAAGGGTAGTAGAAGAAGCTTTTTACCTATGGTAAGCAGCTCTTCTAGGAGAAGGGCCCTCCAAAATCAAACCATTGCTCTCTAGTCATGGGTAGCGCCATAGCCTCTGTACCATGGTCTTCTACTGTCTTGGGGTAAATCTCTCTTCCTTGAGGGTACACTCAGGTACACTGTTCTATCCTATTTCTCTTACTCTTGTTTGTTTAAAGTTTCATAGTTTATATATGAAAAATTAATTTTAATGCTGTAACTATTCTTAAGGAATTTTATTTTAATTGTTAATTGCATTTTTATAGTTTCCTTATTTCCTTTCCTCACAGGGCTATTTTTCCTGTTGGAGCCCTTGGGCTAATAGCATCCTGCTTTTTAAAATTAGGTTGTATTTCATTAAGTTATAATAATAATAATAATAATAATAATAATAATAATAATAATAATAATAATTATAATAATAATAATAATAATAATAATAAATACCTCATATATCTTCTTGAACTTTTGTATCAAGAAGCAAAAGGAGCTATTGTGATTTTTACGTATACTGAAATATTACTTGTGGTTGGTATATAATATTAATTTCATTCGTATTTTCCGCTATAATTACATTATATAGCTTCCTAACAATTCACTCTACTAATTTTTTTTACTTCCCTATGTCTATGTTTTTATTTGTCATTTTAACTTATCTAGTCTAGCTAAAGGACGTCCACAAATATACAGTACATGGACTTTACCATGTGGCAATTACAAAAATTAAATATATCACATAGCCATCAATAAAGATAAGGAGGACTCTGGGAAATGTAAGAATCTGTAGAGGTGCAAGTATTGGCAGTGATCACGTGATCACCAGCTCCTTATTGCCACACTAAAAATAAAACTGAAAGCACCCAACAGAAATTTAGATAGAATACCTAGGTTTGATACAACTAAGCTTCTAGGAGATGAGCTTAAGGAAACATTTACAATTGAGAGTAGGAATCGATTTGCAATCTTAGAGACTTTAAGAGACGAAATGCAGACAATTAATGAAGAATGATGTGATATTAAAAACATCTATTAGTCAGTTGGTAGTGAAGGTTTGGGACATGTAGTTACAAGGGAAAGCCATGGATATCAAATGATACTTGGGATACTATAAAAAGGAGACAAAGACAGAAATTGACTGTTAATAGTTTTCGAGAATTTAATGAAAATTACGAAGTAGAGTATGCTAAGTATTCTGGTATTGATGGTGATATCAAAAGAAAACTCAGGAATGAATGGAGAGAATATTTAGACAGGGAAGCAGATGAGGCTGGCGAAGCTATAAATTCAGGGAGTGGTTATGATCTAAGAACTATTAATGTAATCTCTAAGGGGGCAATGAAGGAGAAGCATTTACCAATCAAAAAGAGATAGGCCTTTTTTAACAACAGAAGATAAAGAAAGACAATGTTGGATGGAACCCTTTAGTGAGGTCATATATAGGCGATTAATTATGAATGAAATAATTTGATTGATATACCTGAAGCTGAGGAAGACCTCGATGTGCCCAAAAATGAATTCAGTGTGTTTGAAGTCGAAGCTGTCATTAAGAAACTCAGGAGATGGAAAGCCCCTGGATACGATGGAATAACTGCCAAGATGATACTGGCTGTAAATGAAGTGACTTCCAGAATACTTACAAGATTATTTTGTAGAATGTGACATGAAGAAGCAAAGCCTGATGAATGTGAGTTAGGAGTGTTGGTGAAATGGCTGAAAAACTAGACCTGACTGATTGCAATAATTACAGAGGCATCACTCTTACGTCAGTTGTCATGAAAACATATAGAATGCTTATTCTAAAGAGACTAGAGAAAAAGACTGATGAAAACTTGAAAGATGAACAAGCAGGATCAAGAAAGGGTAGAAGTTGTATTGACCAAATTTTCAGTTTGAGATGTGTTGTACAACAATATGTAGCATATAGAAATCCACTTTTGATGGCATTTGTTGACTACGAAAAAAGCCTTTAATTGTGTGCGCCGGCCAGTTTTGTTGAAATACCTACGTTATCGTGGAATTCCTCTTAAATATGTAAATTTGATTAAGTCTGCTAATGAGCATAGCAAGTGTAAAGTTAATATTAGTGGAGTCTTATCAAATGAATTTCCAGTGAACCGTGGAGTAATCCAAGGTGATGTGTTGTCACCTATGTTGTTTATCCTCCTCATGGATTTTGTAATGCGTAGAACAGTTGGAGATGTTGAAGAAGGATTGGACTGGATTGACAATAGGAAATTATCTGACCTAGAGTATGCTGATGAGTATGCAGAACACCACAAGATTTGAAATGTTTGCTTACCAAAATACATGAAATATCATATGAGGTTGGTCTCAAGATGAATAGAAGAAAAACAGAGATGATGAGAAGGGAATGTGCAATGGAAAATTAAACATCATTGGAAAGAGAAAGGATTAATGAGGATGGAATAATTCAAGTACTTAGGAACTATGATCTCTTATACAGGGTCTTTAGAATTGGAGTTTTATAAAAACAAAATTTAATAAAGCAAATCAGACTATAGCTAGGTTGATTAAAATTGAGAAATCAAATCTGCTGGCATTACATATAAAAATTGAGCTACATATCAGTTTAGTGAGATATGTGTTACAGTATGGACATATGGCAAACAATCTCGAACAGATTTTGCAGATTTGAGAACAAAACCGTGAGAAGAATATTGGGAGTAAAATATCAGGACAGGATTAGAAATGAAGCTGTAAGAGAAATTACTCATGGTAAGGGGTAGATGGAGATGGAACTACAGAGAGCTATTAGTTCACCAAACTTTCAACTGGGCTCCACAAGGCCCAAGAAGAGTTGGAAGACCCAGACCTACATGGCTGAGGACTATGAAACGTGTAGTCGGAGATAATGAATGAAGTTTGAATTAAAAGCTCAAGATAGAGATGACTGGCGAAATCTAACAGAGGAGTAGGAGATGATGATATATATATATATATATATATATATATATATATATATATATATATATATATATATATATATATACATACATATATATATATATATATATATATATATATATATATATATATATATATATATATATATATATATATATATGTATATATATATATATATATATATATATATATATATATATATATATATATATATATATATATATATATATATATATATATATATATTCGTGTGTGTCCTGCATAATCCTTGAATTTGCCTAATTCATGAATTAGACAGTCATTACGCTTAATCCATGAAATAGACATTTCATTGCCTGTTTCACGAAATAGACATCAATTTGCCTAAAATGATTATGGATTCTTGAATGTTGACTAATTCACGGATTAGGCAGCCTATTTCAGAGTATAGGGAAGTTACCTGTGTCATGATATAAGCAAATCAATTATAATAGCACCATAAGCAGTTAATATTTTGATATTGAGATCTAGATACTGGACCCTGTACTTATATGGTTCAGTCATTACTCTGACAAATTGTTTCTCAAACTAGAAACGGTAGTTATTTTGTTCACCTCTCTTCTGATAAAGCTACGTTAAGAGTTTTTCTGAAATCTTACTGCAGTCAAAGTTGCTAACTCGAAGTACCAACTTTTATCGTGAGATCATGAAAGAAATTGAAGCAAGGGAACATTTTGGTAAAAGTTTTAGTAATAAACTTGGTGAAGGGAACTACGCCAAGTATACTCTTCCAGACAATTCAGATATATCAGGATATTTTGGAGGCCCCGCCAGGCTGTCGTACTCTTAAGGGCCGTAGTTATTACTACATTCAACAGAAGTATGAGATTATTGATGCTGGTTGAATGAAAATAATTATCAAAGTAAGTGTGGCACTTTTATTAACTCTCTCTCTCTCTCTCTCTCTCTCTCCTCTCTCTCTCTCTCTCTCTCTCTCTCTCTCTCCTCTCTCTCTCTCTCAAAAAGCATTGTATTGAGACAATCTGAAATACTTTTCAACAAGACTTGCAACTGTTTTAATCCTACTGTTTGAAACAAAGTGCAGTATCTTTTCTCAAAATTGCAGCCCTTCATTCCAGAACCGGATTTCAAGGGTTCACAAAATGTTGTTGTGTGGCACCAAAAGCTGCAATTGCCAAGAAAGAATGGTCAAATGTGTCATCATAATACCAATAAATGTAAAAATAATTGTCAAGTAAAATATATATTCTTTAGAAATCATGAACTTTCCATCTAGGTATTTCATTTGATTTGATTGTGACAACAGTTATTTTTATGATGCATCAGACGATTATGATGATTATGATATGTTTTAAGTATTTTTTATGTTATTTATTTTTTTTTAGTTATGAATCATATTGCTTTTTATTCCGTTTCTAGCTTAAAAGTAACAGTAGGGAGAGTGTTAGTGTATAGTTTAAGAGTAAGAATTTATTATTTATAAAAGTGAATTACACAGACAGGCATGATATAAAGTAGTTACGAGTATAAGGCCCTTTTAAACTTGGTCATTTCACATTTTGAGTAATATCTGAACTTTTAAAGAGTAGTGGTCTAGATCCCATTCTTAAGATATTAACTGCTTATAATGCCACTATACTCGATTAGCTAAATCGTGAAACAGACATCTTTCCTATTTACCGAAGTATGTTGCCTAATCTGTGAATTAGGCATCTTTTTAGAATGCATCTTCCCGGACAATACTATACCGATCGTATGATCGTAATACTAGCTATGCAATAAA